>NC_045438.1:166590968-166813625 GCF_002776525.5 Piliocolobus tephrosceles | reverse complement strand
CCGCCCGTCTCGGCCTCCCAAAGTGCTGGGATTACAGGCTTGAGCCACCGCGCCCGGCCCATTGTTACTGTTTACATCTTTCAATTGGGACAGAAATTACATCTCACTGACTGTCTCCTAGTACTCAGCATGGTGCCTGGCACATAAAAGGCCCTTAACTACAATGCCATCATGTTTTTCTCATGGACAGAGATGACTGATGTGAAGTCTCAAATTGCACAAAGTAAAAGAAGAACATTGAGAATTCATGACCCTCTTGATTGATTGACTGACTCCCCTTCCAAAAGCCCATGTTGGGGCAATCTTTTAAACACACTATTATGAGCTGGTGGCTGGGCGTGTGACACTGTCCACACGAGAAATGTGAACAGGGAAGGAAAAGCCACAGCATTTCAACAATAGTCATTACAAGACTGGGATTGGCCGGCAGTGAACTTCTGCCGAGGCACTCCTGAAATCTTTGTATTTGGTAACTGAGGTGGAGATGATTATCAACGCACCCAGAAAACCAAGATCAAAGGGAAGTCACTATGAGTTTCGTTCTTCTCTTGGCAACTCCAGGTCTCATTCACCTTTGCACCGCCCACACCAGGCAGTGTCTGCTCCTCATCAGTGGTTAATAAATGCTTCTTACACAATCAGGCATATGAGAGAAGAGCATGTCCATTTCAGTGCCTGAAAACCAGGCGATGATCCCCTAATATCTACTCAAAGAGAAAAGACAGCAACCATTATTTCACTTACGCAAGACAACGGGAGGGAGTCTTTACTTTTATTGTGGCCACCACCCCGCCTGCCCTCCATCCATGGGGGAAGCAACACCCAAAACCAAGCACTGGGGCAGCACCTCAGCCTCGGACACTCCCTGTGTATTCTGTGCACCATCCATCCAGTCCTTATCAGACTGCTTCCCAAAATGAGCCTAGAGAAACGAATCCAGGAGATCATTCCATGGTCAACTCTGTGAGACACATTCCATACCATGTGATTTCAAAAGGTACATTAGCTGCTGAAGGCTCTGAAAAGGTCTGCAGCAGGAAACAATTCAACATGGCTCATAATTCCCAAGTTTATACAATTGCATAACCCGTGTTGCTGGTTCTCTATGGCACTCAGCTTAGGGAATGGTGCTCTATGGGGGCGGCTTCATAATCTAACTTAGGAAAAAGCTGATAAACCTCCCTTTTCATGAAAAATGTGAAAAGGCCACATGAAAGAGATCCTTTACATGAAGTATTTTTCCCTAATATAGCCCACAAGGGCAAAAACACCATCCCTAAGTGAAATTATTCTCTCCTCCAACGTGTTGAACACGCTCATATTCCTACTTCAACGATGATGAAATGCTGGTCTTTAGGACATCCCAGAACTCTATTATTGTTGACAGGTAAACGAGGCTTAACACCAGGTCCTTCTGCACACCCAGAGATGCAGATGGTGTCTGGCAGGTGATTTCCTTGGTGGATGTAGAAAGACAAGCTGGAGGGACAAGCTTGAAAGACTTCAAGGGGCAAGAAAAGTAAAGAGTTATTTCCCAAGTCACGTCTTCACCAACAAAACACTGTAGAAATGGAATTAATTTTGTTAATGGTTTGACATTGGATAAGACCCAAAACTCACTTCCTAGGAGTTAACCATTAACCACAATCAACAGATCTTAAAAATGCACATTGGCTGCATCAGTATACGGTCAGCCCTCATGATTCACAGATTGCATATATGTAAATTATTCTCCCAACTAAAATTTATTGTAACCCCCAAATCAACCCTGGTGCTGCTTTCCCAGTTATTCGTGGACATGTGCTGAGCGGCAAAACGTTGGAGTTTCCTGACGTGCACGATCCTGGCTGACCACGCCAGGCTCCAGCTCATGCGGTAAACACGTGTCCTTTCCATAGCCAATTGACTGCCCCATTTTCACACTTGTGTTGGTGGTTTCAAGTCCAGGACAGCCCCAATCACATGCTGAGTTATGCAGTGTTTCTGAGCACAGAAGGCGAGAAGCCAGACGTGTCAGTGAAACTCCATTCAGGCACAAGTGCTGGTGGCGTTACTCTGAGTTTGATGTTAATGAATCAAAAACATATATTAAATACAGTGACTTTAAACAGGAACACATATAAAACAAAGTGTAGGTCAGACATGGTGGCTCACGCCTATAATCTCAGCATTTTGGGAGGCCGAGGCAGGAGGATTGCTTGAGCCTAGGAGTTTGAGACCAGCCTGGGCAATATAGTGAACCATCAACTCTATGGAAAAAAAAAAAATTTATTAGCCAGGCATGTGGTGTGCACCTGTAGTCCCAGCTACTCAGGAGTCTGAGGCGGGAGGATCACCTGAGCTTGGGAGGCAGAGGCTGTAGTGATCCATGACAGTGCCACTGCAGTACAATCTGGGCAACGTAGTGAGCCCCTATCTCAAGAAAAAACAAACAAAAAACTAACAAACAAAAACAAAGTGCAGTGATCAGTTGACAAAAATGTGACCAGAGGCTTGCAGGAACCCAGCCCTGTACTTCTCCTAAGAGCAATGGCTCATTATGTGCTAATTCCGTGTTTGTGCAACTTTGTATAACATAACTACCGAGATCATGAGAATTAGGTGTTGTAATCTGGATAGCAATGAAAAAAGTTTCTGTCAAGAAAATGTCTTACGGAAGTTGAACAGGATGATTTCAAGAAGGTGAACAGACTATGGATGAGTCTGGGTGATGCGAGATGCCAAACCTTGGGAAGAAAACAGAAGCCGTTATCTGGCTGCCAGGCATTCTTCCTCTGCCCTTTCTGATGGGGCATGCAGGTAAATGTGCTATTTGCACTCAATCTGCAGCCAGTCTGTCAATCCTGTGTGTGACACTGTCTTCTTTCTAATTCTACCCTCAGCAGTTTTTTCTTTTTCAATTCCTAATAGAAACAACCAAATGATGCCCTAGCTGCAAAACTGTATTCCCAGCAGGGCGTCTGCCACGCTAAAATGTTGTTCTTTTCTTAGCTCATTTGCAGTCAAGATCTACTGCATTCGAAACATCACGACAATAAAGTACAGCTGTAATCGCAAGCAGCTTTAGGAAGGTCTGCAGACATCAGCAGACGTTTTTCACACAGCAATCTCATCCTTTTCTCTAAAGAATTTCAGAGATCATTGCTGAATGAGGCCAGGCTCACCCAACAGTGGCCGCATCACCCGCAGCCATGCCAGGCCAGGCCATGCAGCTTCCACTGACTTGAAAGAGAACTGGGCAACATGGCGGAGGGTTGGGTCCACACAGAACAGACAAAGCTCCTGGCAACATCAGTTATCACAGCTCAGCCATCCTGGAGCTCCACAAACACCAGCGTGGACCACATTCAATTCTGTATCTGGAGGACAAAAAGTTCAACATCTACAGTCCTACCTCCTTCCAGTATACTCTACCTACCCCTCTTCACACACACACACACACACACACACACACACACACACAGAGACACACAGACAGACAAAACATCCTCAGCAACATGGATCTTGCTTAATCTTTAATAAAATACAAGCTTCTTCCCACGCAGCCATAGAAAAGAATGAAATCAAGTCCTCTGCAGCAACATGGATGGAGCTGGGGGCCATTACCCTAAGTGAACTAAGAAGTAGAAAATCAGATATCACATGTTCTCACTTACGAACGGGAGCTAAACAGTGGGCACACGTGGACATAAAGATGGAAATAATGGACCCGGGAGACGCCAGCAGTGAAGCGGACGAGAGGAGGGTGAGGGGCAAAAATACCTGTTGGGTGCAATGTTCAATATTTGGGTGTTGGGTACACTGGAAGCCCAGTCCCCACTATGATGCAATAGACCCATGTAACAAACATGCACGTGTACTCCGGAATTTAAAATAATTTTTAAATGCTTAATCCTAACACAATTGTGAGGAAATAATTTAACAAATCCGATGGTGGCACATTCTACAAGACAGCTGCTCTGGACTCTTCAAAAATCTCAGTAACATGAAAGACCACAAAAAAGCAGGGGCTCATTCTAATCCATTTAAACAAAACTTAAATAACATGACAACTGAAAAAATACATATGCATGCCCCTAAACTCAGCCCATGAGCAGAAGGTTGCAGCCAGGTAAGTCTGATTTTGAGGTATATTCAGTGGAAAAGACACTACAAGAAAAGCACTTTCTGATCATCCCCCACCCCCAAGTGCAGCATGCACAGTGTGTGATGTGGTGATTCTGTCTCTGTAAAGGGTTACATTCACGGACTGAAGGAGCACATTTTTCCTTTGAACTAAGGAAAAGATCCTTGGGCGATGTTGAAGGCTGTGCGGAGTGTTTGTGAGGAGTGAGGCAATTTCCAGGGATTTTTCTTCTACAAACACACAACGGGGGTGAGAAAATCAGACACAAAGTCAGGCTTCATGAGGCTGAGGAAGACCTTTTCCTCCTTTAGCGAATTTTCTGGAAGCCCTGCTGAGGCTACTCCCACCCCATGAACGCATCCAATGCTTCTGGGAAGCGGTGCTGGTCTGTCGGGTTTGTGCATATCTTTGCCCGACCAAAGGGATCCCAGACCCTCCCACCTTTGTCCAGAAGAGCTGGCCTCGGAGGGACAGAGACTCCGAGCCCGCGTCCCAGGAAGAAAGTCACAGGTAGGAGCTCCAGGCCCCCTGCCCTCCGCAGCAGCCCCACCCACTGGCAAAGGACCCAGGTCTCTTTCTCCAAGGGACGGGGGGTCGGGACAAAGACAAGACAAGACTCTCCTGTGGGAAAGAAACATGTGAGGTTGTTGGAGGGTTTCCTTCCTTCTTCTGGAGTTTTAACAAAAATAGATTCTGGGGTGAGGTTGTAGTACAAGGAAGTGCTCCCTGGCTTGACTGGTGCTCCTCCTGCTCTCACTGGAATCTGCGTGGTAGCTGAGGGCGGTGACGTTCCTGTGGCTTCCATGGTGAATTCAGGTGTGTGCGTGTGTGGGGGTGTGTGTGCACGTGTGTGGGGGTGTGGGTGCACGCGCGTGTGTGTGCACATGTGTGTGCATGGGTGTGGGTGTGCATGTGTGTGCACACATGAGTGCGTATCCATGTGTGCCTGCGTGTGTGCATGTGTGCGTGTGTGTATCTGCGTGTGTGCACACGTGTCCGTGTGTGTGCATGTGTGTGCACATGTGCGTGTCCGTGTGCGTGTGTGCCTTTGTGCGTGTGTGTGCGCATGTGAGTGTGCGTGTGTTATGTGTTGTGCACGTGTGTGCGTGTCTGTGTGCGCGTGTGGGTGTATGTGCGTGTGTGTGCATGTGTCTGCGCATGTGTGTGCGTGTGTGCACGTGTGTGCGTGTGTGCGCGTGTGTGGGTGTGTGTGCACGTGTGTGTGCATGTGTGTGCGTGCATGTGTGTGATAAGCTGTTTTCATTTTACCATCCTAAAAAAAGAAAAAGACGAAGGCACAGAAAATGGCTGAGAAAGAAATTCCTGGCCAGGCCAGACTCAGGCTGGAGGCCAGTTACCAGCTTTCCTCCCGCCGCTTCGCTTGCCACCGGGACACTTAGCTAGTCCCGGAGACAGATCTTTCTGGCCGGGGCTCTCCCTGCTGACAGGTCGGCCGAGTTAGCTGTGATCTTTCCCTGCGGGTTCCGAGTCTATCGAGGCGCAACCCAAACGGCGAGAAAGCCCCCGCGCTGGGTCTCCCCCGAGAGTGGCTGAACCCCTCTGACGGGCGGACACGCGCCAGGCGCCTTCTGGAGCCCCCGATCCCGGTGGCCCGGGAAACAAGGCAACGTGTCAAGGGTGGGCTTCGATCGAACACGCGCCTCACAACCGTGGCACGGAGAGAAAGCCCAGATTTCTCTTTCATTCCTAAAGGGCTAGAATTCTGTTGTCCAAAACCTGCCTCTTGGAAGCCCGTGGAAAATCTGCCTGGGGAAGAGACGAGGCTGTGGGCGCTCGTGGCACAGACTGAGCGGAGTGACCCGCAGCTGCGGGAAAACAATGAACTTTATGTTCTTCCAGAACAAATGACACACCCGCCCCAGCTCATAAAGGCTTTTTATATAACTGCAGTCAGGCAATACCTGGGCAGGCAGCGACTGCGGGAGATCCCACATCCCGGGGCGGCCCTGGCCTCGGGCAGCCCCACCGCGCCCCTCCCAGCACCCAGCGGGTCTCGGCCCTGCCCGGCGGGGACGCACCCTGCAGGCCCTTTTTCCCACCGGGATTCAGGCATTTCATGATGACTTGGGCCCCTCGGGGCCACGGGCAAAGGGAGGAGGGAGGCGCAGGCACCTCGCAATTGAAGTTGGTCTCCCGAAGAGCCGCCAACCTAGCAGGACGCCGGGTGAGACAGGTGGCCGGCCACCAGCTGCGGTGGAACAGTGTGGGCCGCAGCGCCCTCACCATAACCGGTGGTGACAACGGAGGCAGGCTCAGGACGTAGAAATTAACATTCAAAACGTACAGCTAAACACCCTGCACCAAAAGCCCAGCCGTGCTCCTCCTCCCCGCCCATGCTGAAATTTCCTTCAACCTCACTGCCCCCTGCAAGCCCTCCCTGCTCTCCAGCCGTGCGCAGGCGGGCGACAGTCTCCCCGCACCTGTGTCTTGTGTGGCAACAAAGCAGAGGAGGAAAGGGAGGGTCCAAGCTGGTCACGGGGGGCCTAGTCAGGCAGACCCAATAGCGCGCAGTCCTAGCTGCTTTACTGAGGATACTGTGTTGAAGGAACCAATGACTAAGAGAGACGAAGGCGAGTTTTCTGTAATTCCCAGGAATCGTCGGAGACGGTTACAAACATTTTGTTTTATCAGTTAATGTCAGCCATCATGCCCCGTCGTGGGAACCACAGCTGAGGTGTCTCCACAGGCTGTATTTTTAGGTGACACACCCACATCTAAGGCCACCAGGATGGTCGGAAAATGTCTGCCAGCAGACTGGGTATCCCTAGGGGCCCCATCAGCCCAGGGCTGCCCCTCAGGATGGCCGTGGGGCCATGCTGGCCGGGGTGCACCAGGCCAGGGTGGGCGGCTGCTCCTGGGCCCCAGCAGGTGCCTGCCTTCCCCACAGCAGGTCCCGGCACCCCGGGTCTGCTTCCAGTTCAGAAGCGCAGCACTGCATAGGGTGAGGTGGTCGTGGCCCCTTCCTCTCTCAGTGAGAATCTGGACCCTGGGGGCCACGTGCCTCACACAGACTCTCCAGCAGCTGCCTGGGTGCGGATCGCTTTAGGAAACTCAGCTCCTAGCTCCCACACACTCTTCCCTGAAATCACTGGGCATGAGACTGCTCCTCGGGGCTCTCCTTTCCACCTCCCTTCTCGAGTGCCAGCCTGCAGCTTGCAAACCACAGGAGGTTGGCCCTCCCCTGGCCATCCTCCACCCTCCCAAGCTCTTCTCTCCCCGCCCCCACTACCCAAGTTTACCGTGGAGCACCAAAAGAACAGCTTGATTTAGGGGGTCTTCTTTAAGGAGGGGCAACAAAGCGTTCAAGATTAATTTTGGAGATAATGCGAGTCACGCTGGCCAAGCACAGCCCTCAGCTCTGTCAGGAGAGCTGTGTGCTGCACACACATTTTCAGCTTTTCTGGGCCTCCGTTGCCTCTGGGTACATGTGGATTTGGGGCTGGAGAGAACCAAAGCACAAAGCAAGGAAAACGAAGTTCATGGAGGGGTTTTTGGCCCGCCGCGGGGGAACAGGCCACCAAGACACACCCCAGTTTCCCACCGTGGCATTCAGCTGATCTGTCTCCCTCATGGGCTGGAGTCACGCTATGGACCCAGCAGTAAAGCCCACGCGGTGTATTGCCACTCCAAATCTGGTGGGAAGGATCTTGGCTTGCAAATGCTTAGTCCTAAGGCTCAAGGACTTCACCTGGCAAACACATCTCACCACCTCCTGGTGTGAAACCGCCTGGGCATTCACAGCAGCGGAGGCGAGGCATCTAAGTGCGCTTCTCTAGTGCTGCCACTAGATGGCAACAGAGCTCCATCACAGGCCCCGCACCCTGGCGCCTTAACTCAGACTGGATTCCTGCCGGGGACACGAAAAATACAAGGAGGGGAGGGGCAGGGGTGGGAAATAATGTCTGTCAATACCTTCTTGCGAAGTTGAGGAATAACTAAAGCCACTGGTTCCAGTCTTAAAAACGAAGGCCCATGGTAGTAGGTTATCAGAACTTACTAACTTTAGAGTCACTAAAGTTGGTATGCAATGCCCCACTGTTAAATTGGTAAATAATCCAAACACAAAAACAAGGTCCAATTCTAGTTTGTTTGGAATCATAAGAGAACACAATGCATTAAGCCCATAGCAACTAAATTTGCAACAAATAAGTACAAAAGATGGAAGCTCTCTTTAATTCGTAGCCCCCAATAAAATGCCACTGATTGCATCCAGCATGTCTGAAACAGGCTAGGAAATAATGGATATTTAAAAGCAATTTCTTTGCTGTAGATGCTGATGGACAAGAAAGCTCATCTTGGCTGGAGTTGAACACAGGGAATTTCTTGGTTCCTCTTAGTCTTTCCTATTGTCAGAGCCACTCTTCCGTTTAAGACAGACATCACCTAAGATTCCAGGCTCCTCCTCCCCCGTTACAGTGTGCAGAGTGAAGTTCCAACAGCCGACTTGCCAAGAGATAAGGCTTCATGAAAATTCTCCCCCAGAAAAGCCAGAGTCATTTGCCCTGGAGGCTCACAGGGACACACACACGCGCGCACACACACACACACACACCCAGCCCAGAAAAACAAGAACAGCCCTCAGCCTTCCTTGCCAGCCCCCTCCCCCCAGCTACAGTTCTGGCCCCTTCCCTGCCTCTACACCTCCCCATGACAAGTCCCAGAGATAAGATTATGCCAGGTGACAAAAGAAATCCACACTCCTGAAGCCTGTGCCCTCTAACTACCCCCCCAATCCTCATGTTAATTCTCAGTGCCTTCATTCTGTGAATCAGCAAATGTTATATAAATGATTTACCATTTTAAAGGTGCGATAACATCAGACCAGAGGGAGATAAGGGGCTTTGTGTGACACTTGAAGCCACGGTATTAGGAGTGACTGAGGCTTTCCTTCCCTGCCTTCCCAGGGCTTTAGGCCCCTTGTTTATCTCTTCCTCTCACCAAATTACTTCGGGCCATTTACACGTCTCCTTCCCCCAACAGCTCAGCTTCCTTCTCTTCCCACGCCTTCTGTGAGGCTCTCTGCCTGTTCCACTGCTGGTCCCATGCTTATTGGTGGGGATTTCTCAGAGGCTTCTCTGGATGCGTTCTGAGATCTCAAATGGCAAACAGTGTTTTTCCAAATTCTATTTTCCCACTGTGTAATTTAAAAACCTGCACAATCATACAAGCATCATCCCCTGACCCCAGCCATCATTTTTATTTTGCATTCTCTTTAACATTCTCCATCCAAAGGAGTCCATCTGCAGCTCACCATTCCAGGCTTTGCAAAGTCCTCATTCTTCTTTTTTTGTGTGATCCCATTAAGTTGATGTTTTTAGTAGTGAACATCCAGTTGGCTTAAAATATTTCACTACTGAAAGCCTCACTTGTGTTTAACACCTAACTCACACTGGAGTAAACTAGTATGTTATGTATATTAGTCATTTATGTATATTTACAAATCTAAATATCTATTGCAACATATAAAGGACGACTTTTCCTAGACTTCATAGCTCCCTTTGTTTCAAACTATGACGCAATTTTTTCTGAAGCTCATTGAGACGGTTTATACACAAACTATGATGGGTGAGGAGGCGCAGGCAGGTGCTCTGAGGGGAGGCTTCCTTGGCCCTGCAGGCATCTGAGCCTCTCCCAGCCATGCTGCCCGCCTCCATCTGCAACTCCTTTCCTGAGCAGAGTCAGACTCAAACACACAGCTCCTGGCAGCATGGGGGCCCTTCAACTCCAGCGACGGAACGAGAACTTGACAGCCCTACCACACTCTCTCACTTCCGGTTTATCCTCATGTTTTAATTTCCTGTATTTACACAGTTTTTCTCAAAGGCATTCCAAACATTCTCCATTGAATCATCTCATTAAAACCCCTCTTAAAAGACAGCTCAAACGTTTAAGTTATAAGAGATAGATATGATTCATTCCTTTGAGGAAAAATAAACTGAGGCACGGTAAGCCTGTCGTGCCCCTGGGCCTGATTGACCGGCAGGGCCTTGCAATGCCTGGTCTAACCTATAGCTGCTGGTGAACAGGCTGTGTACCCCGGACCTCCTCAGCCTTAAATGGAGGAAGGTCAGATTTCTCAGTCAGATTTTGCTTGGAGAGCCCAACTATTTCATTCCACTGAAATAATTGGAGAAGTTCTTTTTTCCACAGGCATCCTGCCTGCACTTCATCATGTGTATTATTTTGGATTTGCTTCAAAAAGAAAAATGGCCTTTCATGGCATATACGGAATGTGGGCAGAAATTGGACTGGGCAGAGGTAGAGCTCCGCAGAGAGACGGAAAATATTCAGGGTGAACACCCACACTCGACACCCACGCTCCAGCGGAGAAGTGAGCCCCAGCGCTGGCCCCACACCTGAGTGCCTCCTCCGCCGGAGACCCCGAGCCGGCCCAGTGTTCTCTGCACCCGAGGAAAGGAAGCAGCTGCCCCTAGAACGGAGGAGCTGGCTGAGAAGCTCAAATCCTGGGACCGCCCCCCCACCTCCTTCCAAGTTCTGGAAGCCAGTGGGTGCGGGTTTCCCCTGTTCTCGTCACCAGAGGCGCCTTCTCTAAGCCACCTCCTCCCTCTGTCCCTTCCCCTCCCCAGGGCCCAGTGTCTCTAATGAAGGAAACGATTACATCAAAGCAATCAGCACTGAAATTTCAGAGAGGTCCTGTATCTTTTAAAACAGAAAAGACAGAAAAAGGAGTCGTCTCGCCCTGCAGCCAAAAGGACCGCAATCCAGCCAGCAGACGACAAGGGAGGCCCTGTGCACGGCCATCCCGCGGGGATTTCAGAGGCATCACCAACCAGGGGAAGGCGGGCTTCCCTGCGATGTCCCTCCCTTCACACAGTTTGCACCCTATGGTCATCAATGAGCCCTTCCAAATATGAGGGAATTTACACCAGAGTCCTCGTGCTTCTTCCTCAGAGAACGTGGTCGCAGTAAAAGGCTCATCACACTCTTTCTTCACAGTTCTGGACTTCTGTTTGATCTCTTTTCTGACGCCACCCCCATTCTGTCTTCTATCCCTGCACATCCAACTAATGTCAAACTTTAAAAATTATGCATATTAAACGGCCAGCAATGGGGGGCACCTGGAGGAGGACGAATTGAGATCATCCAGGGACACACCAGAGTGAACTCCTCAAATTTCCAGAAACTCTTCCTAAGAGAAAAAGATTATGCATCCATCATTTTCTTCTTGCCCCAAATGTAGACACTTACAATATTTGTTTGTCTGGTGGATAAAACTGAAAGTTACACTAATATTGGAAACCCAGATCTGGGCATATCAGAGAAATTTGTTTTTAAAGGGACATTGCCAAGGACTTTGAATCCAGCACTTGACCTGTATTTCATATTACTCTGATCTAGTTGGGGATGCCTTCTGGGTTCTAAATAATTGGAAAATGTCTGGCACAGCCAGAAAATAAAGTCCAACTTTCCTTTTATGAGATTTACAGCAGACTGTCAACACCACCTGATAAATGAATCTCCTTGAAATCGGCAGAGCTATAGAGATATCATCAGGAAAGCTGATGTACAAACCAGCAAGAAGAAAAAAAGAATAAGAAAAACTGATTTTACTCCATTTAATGCATAATCAAGGGAAATGCAAAATTTGCCCAACTATGGAGAAAGAGAAATACGAGGTCTAGTTTTCTCAAGTTTTGTTTAGAAGCAAAAGGATCCCTCCACTACACTCCAGCCCGGGCCACAGAGTAAGCCTCTCTCTATATATATACATATATATACACATATAGATATAGATATTTGCGTATATATGGAAATATTATTGTCATGCATTAGCTCTCTCTTTTAAAATATCCAAAGACAACCTGAAATTAACAAAACAGGAGGTGAGTCTGAACCCACTCCAGAAAAAACAGTTGGCAGCAGTAAGAGTGGTATTTACTAGAAAACTAACCTACTCCAGCAGACAGTAGGCCATGTGACTGATATTAAACAAAATGCGTGGATGTGTTTGCCTTGATGTTGGAAGGGTGGAGCTGCATCTGTTTTCCTATTATGTAAAACCCCTGCCCCACTCCTGCCAAAACATTCTCCCAGTGACACGTCTGCCCGCCTCTGGATGCGTTCCTTACTAAAACAAATACGCCTAACACATCATCTTTAATAGCGAATGCTCACAAAGGCAAACAATGAAAAATCCTAGGGTGCGTTTCTCAGGATGGCACCGGGCGCCATGCGGAATTGCCACACACAAAAGCAAAACAGTGCTACTGGCTGACTGGGCCAGGCCCCAGATGTCAGCAACTTTTAGTAACTTGCTCTTTCTCGGCAAGTAACTAATTTCCCCCGCCTGGGCAGCCCGCAGTCCTTGCCTAAGAAGTCACCCTGTGTGTAGATGTTGTCTCTTTGAGGAGAGTAATAACTACTCAAGCAAACTATGCTTATAAGCGCACAATCTCACGAATAAAAGGAGAGTGTCTCATGGGCGATCCTGGCACCCCATAAAAGTGCAATTCAGCCTTATCTAATCTGGTGCGTGTTTCATCACAGGGATAGGCAATAATGGAAGCCTTTGTGCTAAAGGAAGAAGGAAAGGCTCTCACACACGGGCGAGGTGGCGGGGTCTGTGACCTGGTCCGGACTTTCTGCCGAGTTCTCAGTGAGGACTTGGCGGTCCTGGGGCCAGTAGGTGAGAAAATGACGGATGGGCCGGGTGGGCGACGGCAGGAACGGCCTGGCGAAGGCTTCCTCTTACCATCTGCTCAGGAAGGACGTCAGCGCCAGACTAAACACAGGCCGGCGCGGCTGCAGTGTTCGAGCTTGTGGGCCGGGGCCGGCCTTTAAAAGCACCTTCCTGCGCACGACGGGGAGACACTGGGAGACCAGGCGCCCCTACCCATCAGCACGTCTTGAGGAGAAGCAGGGCTGCCCCAGACTGTTGCTGCGGCCGGCAGGGCCGGGCGCTCTCCAGGGAGTCTGGGCCGCGGTGCCCCGTGCCCCACTCCGCCAGGACTGGGCTTTCCCGGCTCTTGCAGGGAAGAGGGCACAGAGAGGCCCCTGGGCACCCCTGTGCCTAGCTGGACCCCAGGAAAGTAGAGCCCCTGCTGCCCCGCGCACCCCTTGGTGGCCAAACACCTCCGGAGACTGAGGTCTTGGGCCGCCTCTGGCTCTGCGTCCGGGATTCTCTCTCCCCCAAGGCTGGTCTTTGGGTCAATCGTCCAGACCCAAGCCAAGCTTGTGTTGGGCAAGGGAGGAATTCCTGGAAAAGGAAAAAGGCCCTGCCACCCTCCGTCCTTCATTCATCTTCCCTGCCACCTGCTCTCTGCTTTTCCCTGCTTCTACCCCAATCCTGACCCTCAAGGCCCACCTGGCCAAAGTCAACAGCTGCATTAGTCGCTAGGCCTTGGTGGGACTGAAGGCGGAGGTGCCTGGGCATTTGCTGGGGGCAGGCCGCACTAGACTACAAGTCCTGGGTAGGAGCCCTCCTGATCTTGGGCCAGCTCTCTTCTGAGAGCGTCCGTTTCCCTCTCTATGATTCCAAGGGCTTGACTTTGGTGACTTCTGGACAGTCCCCCATGGTGTCCTGGAGGTGAGCTACAACCTGAAACCCACCTCCTGCTGCCTGTCCCTCCTCCAGCCTCCTCTGGCTGACTTCTGCCATGGGTCCGAGAGGAAGTGTTCCTGCTTCCTCAGTGTCCTGAGGCTCCTGGCCGGCCTGCCTGCCCATCTGTCTGGAGCTGTGGGTAAGGGCGGGCCTACCTTTGAGGCAGGGGCGGAAAAGAGCTTCTCTGCTTTATTTGCTGTGTTTTCTGGAGAATCTTCCTTGGGGAAACTAAATGGAGGGAAAAGCAGGAGAGAAGCCACCAGATAGCATCCAAGGGGAGAGAAAAATGCGTTCACCAGCAGGTCCTCTATTCATGTATACAGAATGTCTGTGTCCAAATATATGCTATTTTTTCTGTGCATGCACTTACACCAGTTTCTCCTCATAGCACTGGTGTGAGCATCTCTAGAATAGTATAGAAGTCTGCAGATAAACCAGACCAATGCAAGTCAGTATGTGTACACATATATAATAGATTCAAGGGTTGCTGTGGGTAAGCATCCTTCCCATGGTAGTTAGTATTAAGCTTCATGGATGTCTGCAAAGGGTGTTCTGTTCTACACCCAGCTGCTGGAAGAAGGCCAAACAAGGAGCAGGCCTCTGTGTGTTTGTTGATTACATGGATTAGTAAATGTATCATTGATCTGAAATGCACATTTTTCTGTTTACATTTTAGCAACTGAAACAGAGATGACATGTACCACTGATGATATTTAATAATTTAGTTTTCCCCCTCTTAGTGGCTGATAAGCACTGTACCTTATCAGAAATGCATCTTAGATCCCGTGAGCCCGTGCAGAGTGCCATTGCGAGGGCTGTGTAACCTTGGGCAAGCTCTTTCTTCTCTTTAAGTTCAGTTTCCTCATGTATAAGATGTAGAGCATAGTATCCATGTCAGCGTCCTTGTGAGGATTAGGTGAAAGGTATTTAAAGCACGCAGCAGGATGACCGAAAACTAAGTGTTCTGTGCCTGTCCTTGTAATTGTGGTTATTAGTGTCCGTGTTTCAGATTGGAGAAACATGGAATAAATCTGCCTCTCATTAGTGCGCACACTCTGCCCCAAACCCCTTTTTTTTGTGTGGGGGAAGGTGCTGCTCCATCTAGTGATTGGGGAGATTTTCTCATTCCCACCGGGGTCCTTGTGACCCCAAGCCAAAGCTAACCTTTAGCAAAAGTAAATTCTGCATTTCTCTGCTGCCTTCATTTATAGTCAACCCAGTTGGACTAAAAAGAACTACCAGGGCAACCATAACTAAACAGTACAGAGCAAGTGCCTCCTTTCCTCACATACATTTATTTCTGTGGAAATTCACCTATTTGCCATAGTTTGTCTTTTCTTATTTCTTCACTTCCAAACTAAACGGCGCTAATCCGAATGCATACCTCTCTGTGTGCCAGCGTTTAGCCTGTGTCTGTGTCTGCTGCGTATGTAAATACGGACAAGCCTCTCTGCGGGTAAAGCCATAGAGATGCATGGTCCTTGTTCCCATAGGTGACTTCGGGGTGCGTAATTGCACGTGGGAGTGTGAGACCTAGTCAGCACCGCCACTCACTGGTCCTGTTCTCGAAACCGGTTCTTTGGAGGCTCAGTTTTTGGTAATTAAGACTAAGGAGTGCTTAAAAAACAGAAGTACATTTTCCTGGAAACCAGCAGTCTTTATTTGCAACTTTTATTGGCAAACCTGGCTACCAGTAAATACATTCCTTGGCATCTCCCACAATGTAATTCACTTGATGGAGCGGCCTTGCTTTTTCTGTAACGTGTACATCAATTAAAAGGGCCGCCTGGAAGGAATGCGTAGTGGTGGCTGAAAGCTCCAGTCTCAGGTCACCTCCCTCCTGGAACTCCAGGAACAAAAGCCTCTGCGGTCTGTGCCTGGGAGTCTGAGATGGTCTCCCCGATGGGGCTATTCCCGCCTGGACCCTGAGGGATGAGAGTTGCAGCCTAGGAAGACCAGGTGCCAGGCCCTGCGGGGTCCTACGCCGCCTGCGTGGTCTCCCCCAAGCCTCCTTCTCTGGAGACCGGGTTCCCAAGGGACGGTGTGGCCGGCTGGGCTGAGCCGGCCTTTGGGGCCCGGCGCGGGCAGAGGCGCCGCGGAGACTACGCCTCCGACGGCAGGGGGCGCTCGTGGCACGCGCAGTGCCCGGTGCGGGCGCCCAGGACGGCGGCCTGGCCCCGGGTTCCCCAGGCGCGGGACCTGCCGGGGTCTGGTCCCCCAGCCTCAGAGCACCAGTCTGGGTCGACCAAGCGGCCTCCGGGCGTCCACATCGTCCCTTCTTCCACCTGTGCATGCGGGGAAGCGGCGGGAAGCCTGTGGAGGGCGGCCTGGGAGCAGACCACCGGGTCACCAGTGCGCGCGTCCAGGCGCCCACCCACTCGCGAGGACCAGCAGTGCCCGGCGGGTCGGCCCTCAGGCCCTCCGGGGAGGCCAGCTGCACCGAGCCAGGTATCGGCCTCGTCCCTGCCCTGAGAGGTGCAAACACCGGCCCCGGCCCAGGGCCCTGGGGCTGCTGCCCGGAAGGTTCAGAGTGGGGGGCGGGGGGCGCCGAGCGCGCCTCACCCGCAGCAGGCCCGGCGGTGCGTCCGCGTGGTGCCACGCCGCGACCGGGGTGAGGGACTTCGGAAGGAAGGTCCCAGGGCGCAGGGCTGTGCCAAGGTAGCCCTCGGAAGGAAGGCTGGCGGCAGCCCGGGCGCCTGGGTCCGCTGCGGCGCGGGGCCGGAGACCGGGCACAGCCAGCCACCTGCAAGGCTGCAGCCCACCTCGCCACGCCGGCGGCTCCGGAGCTGTCGGTGGGTCTGTCTCACGGAGCAAAGCCTTTCTTTCTTCCGACACCCACTGCCAAGGCGCGTCCATGCAGGCGCACACGCCTTCCGCTCCAGCCCCAGGAAGGCGCTTTCGCCCTGCAGTCCTCCGACGGCCGGCTCCCGCCGCGCCCTGCACCTCGCACCCTGGCTCTGGCAGATTCTGGGACCTGGGGACTCGCCCGCCCTGCCCGGCGCCCCCACCCCCACCCACAGGAGCCGAGGTTGGGAGGCTGCGGGGCCTCTGCCCTCCCAGGCCGTGGAGTGCGGCCGCTCTGAGTCTGCTGGGGACCTGGATGGGGAGAGAAACTGGAGCTCGTGCGTGCACCATTTGTTCTTTCCGATCGTCTAGCCCTTTACAAATTTTGTTTTTATTCCGGATTGTTAATGCAAGGTGACAGTTTGAATCTCCATTTACCTCTGCCTGAACATAGGAAGCCCTGAGTCTTTTGAAGCCGGGCACCAAAGTTAAAGATTCACTTCCCGCAGTCCCTACGGCCGCTTCTTGCAGCTTAGCTCGGCTCTGAGCCCCCGAAACGCCCTTCGAGGCGGGGGCTTTCCTGCAAAGGAGCGACAGGTGGGCCATCCCGAGGCGGGAACGAGCAGGTGTTGGCTGGCTTTCTCCTGGGTGAGTAATTAGGGGAACCGCCCATCTAGGGGAGTTAGGAGATGACATTAAATTATCCCGTCACACGAACTTCCCGTGGAGGTCTGCCCCTAGGAGGGCAACTATCGGATTAATCCAATCATGTAGACAGGCAATATGGATCACTTTGTCTTTAAAACAATCGAAAACCAAACGCTCTTTTCGTTTATTGTAGAAATTATTTTTCTACTAAGGAGGGGGCTGAATTGGAGGGACTGTGCTAACAAAACCTCTACTTGAAAATCCCCCAGCTAAGGAGTATCTACCCAAGGTCGCGGCCACGCAGATGTTGGGTCCCCACTCCTTCCTCCGCTGAAAAGTCGCACCGATGACAAACGTTGCCTGCCGGCCTGGTGGTTTGAAAACGAATACCGGGCATTGATACCAGGATATCCTCCCCTCCCGCTGGGCTTCTGGTCTAAGCAAAGGAGGCCAAGTGGAGAACTAAGACAATTATCTAAGTAGTCTAAATAGCTCAAAGACACGCCCAAGCGGACCTTGCTCCAGTGGTCTGTGATGGCAGCCCAGTGGGCAGTTTTCTAGTGGCCTTCTAAGGTTAATTGCCTTAATCTTCCACTTTGTCTCCCCCAGCAAAGGGAAAGATGCTGAGGCAGCTGTGGACTTGCAGCCTCCCTCCTGTGTGTGCAGACCCCCAGGAATCACTGACCCGAGTGGAGCAGGAGAAGCGCTTTCCCTCATGTTCTAAGCCTGCCTTTTCTGTTGTCCCCCAGGTCCTGGGCCAAGTGGAGCCCCCCCTGAAGCTGGTATCCTACCTGCCCTCGCCTCCCCACTCCAGCCCACAGTTCGGGGTTCAGGGCTGAACCCAGAGCCCAGAGGATGGAGAAGCCAGAAAGCGGGAAGGTAAGGGAGAGGGCGTCCAGGCACACCACAGAGGTGAGTGGGCTGTGTCGGGGACAATCCGCACTACAAGAGCCGCGCTCACACGCCTAGGGAGTGATTTTTCCGGACTGCCCCCATCCCAATCTCCACTCCCTCTACTTTACTTGAAAAAGAAAAAGAAAGAGAGCGCCTTGGGGCTCCTGGTGACCCGTATTTAGGACACCACCCCATCCCCAGCACACACATTCCTACAGTGTCACCTGGTCCCCAATCCGAGCATTTCCTGGAGTGCTCGCCACATTCCCCTTCCTGGTGCTTTTCTTTGGTGGGGCCAGGGGAGACTGTGTTTTGAACATCGCTGTGACGTCACTACCCCTCCTCGGAGCTAAGCACCCCTCGGTGGGCCCTGGGAATTGCTGCCCGGCCTGCTGGGGAGGGGCGGAGTGTGGGCCGAGGGAGGGTTCCACCAAACATCCATTACCGCTGTCGCCTGTGGGGCCTTCAGGCTGCAAGTACGTGAGGTGTCAGAAAAGAAGCCCAGGGGTTCCTGTGGGGGCTCTTTTGCCAAATGAGTCAAGAGATGTGCGGAAGAGGATGATTGAAGTATCCCGTGGAGTAGCAGAAAGGGGCATCAAAAACTGTAACCTGAAAATAAAAACTTTAACCTGTTCCCCCAAAGACTTCATGTCTGCGTGTTAATGTTCAAATAACACCACTAACAACAAAAATGAAATAAGTGCTTGAAATACAATCAAGTCACTTACTGGAGGCTTGCTTCCGAGTAAGTTTATAAAACACAAATGCAAATATCTTTTCTTGGCGAATATCCAGAGCTAAACCAGTGGAAAGTTGATCCTGATAAAACCACATCCCTCCATTTTTTTCGCATGCCAGATACTAATTTCACAACGGCAACTTTTATACCCAAAACGGAGAGCTGAGAACACCGCTGCAGTTCGATTTGCAATTTACATAACAAGCTGTTTACACTTCACTGGGCTGATAGAGGGAGGAGGCAAGGAAGAGCAGGAGGCGACAGGCTGGTGGGGGAGGGGGCGGCGGGGCACTATTGCCTGTTGCAAAACTCGGGGCCGAAGGCGTTTCCCGCATTCGGAAAACAAAGCATCCGTAATCGCTGCGTTCAACTCCGCGCACCGCTAGCAGTGCAAAAAGCAGCTTAAAGATCGAATTCACCAATTGTTGAGGTGTTCAGGGAGACCACTTAAATCTCCTCCAGGCCGAAGCCAGAGCACTGCTTAAAGCCTCGACCAAGTGCGCTGATAAGACCTTCAGGGTGCCGGGCTGGGGGCTGAACACGAATTAAGTGTTCAAGTCGTGGGGCTTCACCACCACCTTCGCCCCTGTCTAGTGTCCTTGGCAACCAGCAAGTACTGAGCCTCCTATTGGTGCTTCTCCAACCCACCAGTGACTTGGCCTGCAAACTACCTGGAAAAGGAGTCTCCAGAGACCCCGGCGCACAGCAGGCCAGGAGGCAGCTGCCCCGGGATTCAGAGCAACCTCGAGGCAACCCTCCCTCCTCCAAAGGCTAATTCCAGAAGAGGCAGGTCCTCTTTCCTTCGATGTCAATGTCCATTATGGAACAGTAATTTTTAAATGTTCAGGTGACACGGAGATGCGCCTGCTACACCTCAGCATCCTTCACATGTAACAGCCGAAGCTGCAATTTGAATTTTCCTGCCAACGTGAGGAAGCCGGGATTCGAACAGGGGAGACAAAAGGGGCCCCGAACATGTCCTTGGAGTTAATAGATGGTCGGAAATCACGGGGAGCGGAGCTGTTCAATGCGTCACGCACGCTTCTTCGCAGTCACCTGAACTCGCCACTTCCCCCAGCTTCTAGTGAACAGCTTGGGATTCAGCCTCCGGGAGGGTCTCTCCTAAAGTCGCTAAAATGCAGAATCGCCGTGCCGGGGTCGCGGGGGAGGCCTGGCTCTTTCCCGGTTCTTCGTTTCTTTCCCTCGTTTCTCTTCTTCCTGTCCCACTCCAACCACCCAGCGACGGCGAATCTCAGGCCTGTGCATAAGAAGCAGGGGCCCTTCTGTGCGTATCCCCCCAGAATCCCTGAACCGTCCTCCAGGTGCGATCCTGTACCTTCTCCCAGACACACCCGTTATCTCTGCGAGCAGGCAGCCCTGCGCATGTGGAGATGGAGACTGGCCTGGGGAAGCGTTAAGCTCTTAGACATATTTATTTGTTTCTTGTCATCACACCTGCTAATGTCGCCGAGCCCGCAGCCTGACCCCTCATCTGAGCCGAAATGCGCCTGACGCAATCAGAGGGGGCGGCGGCGCGGCGAGGCGGCGGGACCCTCGCGGGAGAGCAGGGGAGCGCGGGGAAGCAGCCGTGCTCCGGCAGCCCTTGCCGCCCGCACCCTCAGGCCGCCCAGGGCCCCCGGGGAGGGGGGAGAGAAGCAGGGCGGCCCGCAGTGGGGCAGGCTCATCCTTCGCGGGTGAACGGCCGTCGGAAACTCCCAGCAGGGCCCCGCACCCCTTGCCTTAATTTCGACTGGGGAGGGGTCATGGAGGGGGCCAGATGGGCAACGAATCTTCTTCCCCACCGCGAACAGGGCCTGGCTGCGACCGAGCCCTCAAAATCATGTCCTTTGTAGCCCAGTTCAGGACAGGAGAACCTCCAAGTGGAGAAAAGCCGGAGACGTCAAAAACCAAACCAGTTCAGGACAGGAGAACCTCCAAGTGGAGAAAGCCGGAGACGTCAAAGACCCGAGTGAGGCTGACGTTGGAGAAGGGAGGGAAGGCGCTGCGGGGAAGAGAGGCCGGGGCGACCCCAGGGCTGGCGTCGGCGGGGCGGGCGAAGGAATGGAGCGAGCCAGCGCGAGGCGGGGCGGAGACGCCAGGGCCATTCGGGAGCGGTGGACGGAGGAAGGGTCTGCACGGGGCCCGGGAGGACCCAGGAAGTCTGCGCGAAGAGCGGGCGTGGGTCCGGAGGGCCCGGGGTGGGAGGTCTGCCGGGCGCCGGCGGCGGGCAGGTGGACTGCGGGGGGCGAACCGACGGCGGGCCGGGCGCCGCGCGGGCGCAGGGCCGGGGCCCGGGCCAGGGCGGCCGGCGCGCGTGTGGTCAGCCCCGCGGTCCTCCGGCCTCCGGGAGCGGGCAGGCAGGGCTCGGCCTCCGGCTCATTCAGAGGCGGTTCTCACCTCCCATTGGCTGCCGCCGCTGGCGGGGCGGGGCCCCGCTGCCCGGAAAAAAGTGTAACTGCGTAAAAAAGTCCTCGCCTGGGTGACGGATGCTCAAAAGTTCAGAAGTTTTCCCAATGCTTCCTTAAGCGGTTGGCGCGCGAGAGACCGAGAAAAGGTGACGCGGGGCCCGGGCAGGCGGCCGGCGCGCGGCCCCCCCCGCCCTGGTTATTTGGCCGCCTTCGCCGGCAGCTCGGGGCAGAGTCTCCTGGAAGGCGCAGGCAGTGTGGCGAGAAGGCGCCTGCTTGTTCTTTCTTTTTGTCTGCTTTTCCCCGTCTGCGCCTGGAAGCTGCGCCGCGAGTTCCTGCAAGGCGGTCCGCCGCGGCCCGGCCCGGCCTTCTCCACTCGCAGCGACCCCGCCTCGCGGCCGCGCGGGCCCCGAGGTAGCCCGAGGCGCCGGAGGAGCCAGCCCCAGCGAGCGCCGGGAGAGGCGGCAGCGCAGCCGGACGCACAGCGCAGCGGGCCGGCACCAGCTCGGCCGGGCCCGGACTGGGACTCGGCGGCCGGCGCGGCGCGGCCCGGCCCGAGCTAGGGCGGGGGGCGGCGGGCGGCGCGGGGCGGCGGCGAGCGGGGGCCATGCAGGCGCGCTACTCGGTGTCCAGCCCCAACTCCCTGGGAGTGGTGCCCTACCTCGGCGGCGAGCAGAGCTACTACCGCGCGGCGGCCGCGGCGGCCGGGGGCGGCTACACCGCCATGCCGGCCCCCATGAGCGTGTACTCGCACCCTGCGCACGCCGAGCAGTACCCGGGCGGCATGGCCCGCGCCTACGGGCCCTACACGCCGCAGCCGCAGCCCAAGGACATGGTGAAGCCGCCCTACAGCTACATCGCGCTCATCACCATGGCCATCCAGAACGCTCCGGACAAGAAGATCACCCTGAACGGCATCTACCAGTTCATCATGGACCGCTTCCCCTTCTACCGGGACAACAAGCAGGGCTGGCAGAACAGCATCCGCCACAACCTCTCGCTCAACGAGTGCTTCGTCAAGGTGCCGCGCGACGACAAGAAGCCGGGCAAGGGCAGCTACTGGACGCTGGACCCGGACTCCTACAACATGTTCGAGAACGGCAGCTTCCTGCGGCGGCGGCGGCGCTTCAAGAAGAAGGACGCGGTGAAGGACAAGGAGGAGAAGGACAGGCTGCATCTCAAGGAGCCGCCCCCGCCCGGCCGCCAGCCCCCGCCCGCGCCGCCCGAGCAGGCCGACGGCAACGCGCCCGGCCCGCAGCCGCCGCCCGTGCGCATCCAGGACATCAAGACCGAGAACGGTACGTGCCCCTCGCCGCCCCAGCCCCTGTCCCCGGCCGCCGCCCTGGGCAGCGGCAGCGCCGCCACGGTGCCCAAGATCGAGAGCCCCGACAGCAGCAGCAGCAGCCTGTCCAGCGGGAGTAGCCCCCCGGGCAGCCTACCTTCGGCGCGGCCGCTCAGCCTGGACGGTGCGGATTCTGCGCCGCCGCCGCCCGCGCCCTCCGCGCCGCCGCCGCCGCACCACAGCCAGGGCTTCAGCGTGGACAACATCATGACGTCGCTGCGGGGGTCGCCGCAGAGCGCGGCAGCGGAGCTCAGCTCCGGCCTTCTGGCCTCGGCTGCAGCGTCCTCGCGCGCAGGGATCGCACCCGCGCTGGCGCTCGGCGCCTACTCCCCGGGCCAGAGCTCCCTCTACAGCTCCCCCTGCAGCCAGAGCTCCAGCGCGGGCAGCTCGGGCGGCGGCGGGGGCGCGGCGGGCGCGGGGGGTGCGGGCGGCGCCGGGACCTACCACTGCAACCTGCAGGCCATGAGCCTGTACGCGGCCGGCGAGCGCGGGGGCCACTTGCAGGGCGCGCCCGGGGGCGCGGGCGGCTCGGCCGTGGACGACCCCCTGCCCGACTACTCTCTGCCTCCGGTCACCAGCAGCAGCTCGTCGTCCCTGAGTCACGGCGGCGGCGGCGGCGGCGGGGGAGGCCAGGAGGCCGGCCACCACCCTGCGGCCCACCAGGGCCGCCTCACCTCGTGGTACCTGAACCAGGCAGGCGGAGACCTGGGCCACTTGGCGAGCGCGGCGGCGGCGGCGGCGGCCGCAGGCTACCCGGGCCAGCAGCAGAACTTCCACTCGGTGCGGGAGATGTTCGAGTCGCAGAGGATCGGCTTGAACAACTCTCCAGTGAACGGGAATAGTAGCTGTCAAATGGCCTTCCCTTCCAGCCAATCTCTGTACCGCACGTCCGGAGCTTTCGTCTATGACTGTAGCAAGTTTTGACACCCTCTCAAAGCCGAACTGAATCGAACCCCAAAGCAGGAAAAGCCAAAGGAACCCATCAAGGCAAAATCGAAACTAAAAAAAAAAAAATCCAATTAAAAAACAAAACCAAACCAAACCCTGAGAATATTCACCACACCAGCGAACAGAATATCCCTCCAAAAATTCAGCTCACCAGCAGCAGCACGAAGAAAACTCTATTTTCTTAACAGATTAATTCAGAGCCACCTCCACTTTGCCTTACCTAAATAAACAAACCTGTAAACTGTTTTGTACAGAGACAGCAAAATCATGGTTTATTAAAGGACAGTGTTACTCCCGATAACACGTAAGTTTCTTCTTGCTTTTCAGAGACCTGCTTTCCCTTCCTCCCGTCTCCCCTCTCTTGCCTTCTTCCTTGCCTCTCACCTGTAAGATATTATTTTATCCTATGTTGAAGGGAGGGGAAAGTCCCCGTTTATGAAAGTCGCTTTCTTTTTATTCATGGACTTGTTTTAAAATGTAAATTGCAACATAGTAATTTATTTTTAATTTGTAGTTGGATGTCGTGGACCAAACGCCAGAAAGTGTTTCGAAAACCTGACGTTAAATTGCCTGAAACTTTAAATTGTGCTTTTTTTCTCATTATAAAAAGGGAAACTGTATTAATCTTATTCTATCCTCTTTTGTTTCTTTTTGTTGAACATATTCATTGTTTATTAATAAATTACCATTCAGTTTGAATGAGACCTATATGTCTGGATACTTTAATAGAGCTTTAATTATTACGAGAAAAGATTTCAGAGATAAAACACTAGAAGTTACCTATTCTCCACCTAAATCTCTGAAAAATGGAGAAAGCCTCTGACTAGTCCGTGTCAAATTTTACTGAAAGTCTTTTTGTTTATAATTATTCTCCTGCAGCATCTTCTGCAAAACGTGCTATATAGTCAGCTTGCTTTGAGGCTAGTAAAAAGATATTTTTCTAAACAGATTGGAGTTGGCATATAAACAAATACGTTTTCTCACTAATGACAGACCAGGATTCGGAAATTTTAGGCCCATGAATCAGCCGCGGTCTTACCACGGTGATACCTGTGTGCCGAGAGATGGGACTGTGCGGCCAGATCTGCACAAATATCTGGCTTGTGTATTCCATATAAAATTGCAATGCAAATTATACATCCCTGTGAGCCAGTTGCTGAATAGATTTTTTCCTGTTAATTTCAGTCCTTTATAAAAGGAAAAATACACTAGTTTTTAAATGTATGTATATAATTCTCCCCCATTTACAATCCTTCATGTATTACATAGAAGGATTGCTTTTTTAAAAATATACTGCGGGTTGGAAAGGGATATTTAATCTTTGGGAAACTATTTTAGAAAATATGTAGAACAATTATTTTTGAAACAGATTTAAAGCAATAACAAGAAGGAAGGCGAGAGGAGCAGAACACTTTGGTCTAGGGTGGTTTCTTTTTAAACCAATTTTTCTTGTTAATTTACAGTTAAACCTAGGGGACAATCCGGATTGGCCCTCCCCCTTTTGTAAATAACCCAGGAAATGTAATAAATTCCTTATCTTAGGGTGATCTGCCCTGCCAATCAGACTTTGGGGAGATGGCGATTTGATTACAGGCGTGGGGGGGCTTGCAGTTTGTTTTGGAGATAATACAGTTTCCTGCTATCTGCCGCTCCTATCTAGAGGCAACACTTAAGCAGTAATTGCTGTTGCTTGTTGTCAAAATTTGATCATTGTTAAAGGATTGCTGCAAATAAATACACTTTAATTTCAGTCAAAAACTGCTCTACGTGGCCTGTGATTCGCTCGGTCCCCTCCCCCAGGGTCGTAACCTAATCGCCGGGAATATCGCAGGGGCGCTGGCGCGGGTGTCTCTTCGGGGCAGGCCGGCTGGGGGTGGCCTCACGGCCCCGTTTAAATCTCTCTGGGCTGTCGCGGCGCTAGGTCCCGGGGCTGCCTCCAGCTTCCTCGGGTTACAGCCTCTGTCGGGGCAGGAGAAGGGGAGGGGGTGACGGTGAAGCCTCCATGGCCAGTCTCCAGGAGTTTGGTGGATTGCTCCACTTTGGGGAGCGAGCGAGGAGCTGGGATTTGCGGACAAAGGGCCCGCAGCCGGAGTGGGGTGTCGAGGCCCGGAAGGGGCTGCAGCAGGTGACTCCCAGCCCTGTCCCCACGGGCCGGCTGGCCCAGCCCGAGGCCGAGCAGGTCGGCCGCCGGAGACGGTACCGTTCTCGACGTGTCTGGTTGGACTCTGGGGTAGGGCTGGCGGGTGGGACCCGCGCGGCCCACGCTTGGCTTTCCGGCTGGGGCGTTTCTCGGAGGCCCAGTCCCTTCCGAGTCGCGCCCGCCCCGACGCCGGCCTCCTGGACGCCGCTCGCGACGGGAACGCTCTCCAGCTAATTAGCTGTAATTACCCGCGGCGGCCCGGGGCCGCTTCTGTTTGCGTTTGGAGCTCCTTCCTCTCCCCACGCCGCCCCGCTGCCTCTCCCCAGGTTAGCCCCGGTCTCCGCGGCCTCCTCCTGAAATTAGTCGTTGGAGAAAACAGATTCAAAGGAGACCCCCGTTAGTTTAGCTGCGTTCATCGCAGGCTGGGTCGGGGTGCCAGGAAGACCGCGCTGAGGGAGGGCGGCAGGCGCGGAGCGCCGGGGATGGGGACCGGGCGGGGGGCGCCGAGCGAGCGGGGAGAAGCGCCCTCGGGGCTCTGGCCGCGGCGCTCGGAGGAGGCCGCTCCCCCGCCGGTCACCCCGCGTCTCTGCCTGGCGCTGCACGGATCGGCCTCCTCGCTGGCCTTTGTTGTGAAGACACACGTGTGTTGAGGAGCGCGGCTGGGGTGGAAAGGTCAGAGGCACTTTATTGCTCACGGGTGACAGCTCGCCCCGCGCCGGCCCGCAGCCTCCAGGCGCGGAGCCCGGAGCTGCGCGTTTGCAGGACCACCCCCGGCCCACCCGCCTAGGCCTGGCCGCGCCAGACCTGCCAGTGCGCTGCGGCCCCAGGCGGCCTCCCCGGCAGGGCCGCGTCCTCGTGCAGTGTGTGAGGTTTGCAGAGGCCACCAATCACTTGGCAGCGGCCGTGCGGAGAGTCGCTCGGCCTCAAGGACGCCAGAAGGCCTTGGGCGAGCGGCGGGCTCAGCGTGTTCGGAGCCCACACGTGCCTGCGACTCTCCACTCTCCTTGGGCCTCGGCTTTGCAGCCCAGAGGAGGTGGCGGTCGCAGTCAGCCCCGGCCTAGGCCCAGGTCGGCCCTGCAGAGCTGGGCGGGCTTTCCGTACCGTTCCCAGCGGCGGGAGCGAGCTGCTGGGGTGACCTGGGAGAAGGAAAGAGTCGGCTTGCTCCTGGCTGGGGGCCCTTCGGTGTCTGGCCTGCCTAGGAGTGGGCCACGAGCAGCCCCTGTCCTTCCTTGCGGGTCTCCAGTCCCAGCTGCAGGAGAGGAAGCGGGTATGGGGTGAAGCGCGGTGCTTCGGTTTCTGCGGTCGGCGAGGAGCCCCCGGCCCACAGGTCGAGAATGTTTACAGGCGTGCTCCAGGAAAGCTGCTTAGCAACTTGCTTTACCCTCTTCTATTCGAATGTTTGAAAATTAGGCATGAAACATACATGTGTCTAAGAAGGTGTTTGTGTTAAACATACATGACGTAGTCATTTCTGCACTCGTTGCCTGTGCAAGTGTAGAAGCTATGCTGAGTGGAAGGAGAGAAGTTCTGCTCATTATTCGGATTTTAAAAACCACATCTCTGTAATGTCTCCTACTATCAGTACATTACCTTTTCGATTCTCACATCCGATTTAAGAAAACCAACTTCTGCCAACCTTATTTAACGTGGAACGACTTATTCCTTAGAGGTTTGAAAGTTTGGTTTGTACTGTTTTAGGAATAAGGCTAATTTTCCTGTGAAATATTCTAAGAAAAACTCCTTGATACTTTAACTAATAGCCAGTACATTTTGAAATTAGCCTGCGATGGCAATCCAGATCCATGGCGGGGGATCGGCTAATTTTTAAAATAGCCTCTGTAAAAAGCTTTAGGAGAATAAGTATTTTGTCCTTTATGTAGAAATTGGCACATTTATTTTAATAGCAACTTATGCCATGAGTACATAAATGCCAGCATGCCACATGCCATATGCAGTCTTGCATTTGGCATGTTGCATGTGTGGGAAGAACCGGTGCTGAATTTTCAAGGGTTATGTAGTTAGCAGACCTTTTTCACCAGACTGAGCGCAAACAAGCATGCGTTTTACAATTTATTATTCCACAAAATTTGTGTCATTAATAATCGATGCTTGCAAAGGAATAAGGCTCGATTGTGCTGGTGGCCTGCAAGCTCCTGGCTGTTTCCTGCTGGGTCAGAAACAAGGGTCAGGAAACAAGAGTGCCTTATAGTCCTATTGGGCCCTCCCTAACTTTGATAGGCCAGTAAAGGACATAGGGCAGGAAGGTCTCCGTTTTTAAGGTGGAATGTCATTAGTTTTATTCTTAATGGTGCAAAACCCAAGAGATTTTGAACCCTCTGCAGGTTGAGGCTGCTGGGACAGATTGCCCGGGAGGGACAAGAGGTGTCCACACTTGATCAGGCCTCAGGCACCCACACCGGTGTTCTCTGAGGCTGTTAGCGGCACCCAAAGCAAGGCAAGTTGGAGTGACAGTTCACCTCTACCCCTGCCCCGCCTCTAAGAGCTCTGTGAGAGGGGGTCTCATTTGTGAGGGCCCCCAGGGCCGTTTGCTTCAGAGCTTAGCTCCCAGTCCCCTGCTCCGTGGGCCTGCCTGGTATTGCAGGGCCTTCTCCACTATAGGCATTTCACGGACAGTTCATGAAGCCATTAGCCCTTCCCACCCGTCATAAACAAATGTCGTGTTAGGGACAAGATTGATGGTGGCCAAGTCATAAAGCTGGCTGGGCAGGACAGAATATGATTGCGTGCGGGCAGCCATTCTTCAGCCAAGCAGAGAGATCGGGGTGTGGGACCAAGAGACTGTCAGAGTCTTCCCCCCGCCAATCTGAGAGGGGAGCTCAGGAGAGTTCCCCACAGGGACGTTTAATTTATTCCGACAATGTCCACTTAGGCAGGAAGACAAACCCACTGAGATTTGCCATGGGGCCCTAAATGCCGGCTTCAGAAAACCTACTTTCTGAAATCTCCTATTTCCATTTACAACAAAGTCAAAATGTTCCCTGCAAAGAGCTTTTATTATTGACGATTTCCCTCCCACCTTAACCGAATGTCGTCCTTTGCAACTGGGGCTCTATCTTCTTGTCTGGAACTTCTGTGGCCTTGATTTCCCACCCCTTTTTAACCCATCTCCCCCTTTTTGGTGGGAATCCACTAGAACCATTAGGCTCTGTGCGTCCTGTGTCTCTGTTTCTTTGTCTCTGTCACTTTTCCCCATCCTTCTCCCTTCCTGCCCCCACAGAAGGCTGTGGGGCCCCAAAGTTTCTCCCGGATGTCCCCACTCCCACCCCAGCTCCTGGGCCTGCATGCCTGCCCTCCACTGCACCATCTGGGGGATGGACCAGAGGCAGCCCTGATGCCGAGCTTGCACCCAGGCCTGGACAGACTTGGGGCCACACTGCAGCATGACCGGCAGGTTCCAGGTCCTAGTCGGCTGGGAAAGAAACAATACTTAAGTAAATGAATTCCAGCTCCAAAACCCATTCAGGAAAATGAAAGCAGCTTCTCCACGAACATTCTCAACGTGATTACGAGTGGAAAATTGAGCAAAATGTACCATATCCACCTTCTTGGAAACCAAAGTAGCGCGGAGAGCGTAAGGCTCAGTTTAAGACTTTTGTTGTGCTCCTTTCCCATCTGACCCTGGCCCCAAAGAAACCCTCTGGTTTATATTATTTTTTTGGTTGTTTACTTGATTTTTTCCCTCACTGATTTCAAATTTGCAGCATATTGAGCGTATTATGGGAGATGCAGTAGGATCTGGAATTTCCTTGCACATAGACCTGGCCCTGTCCTGGAGAAGGCTGGAGCTCACACTGGGAGACACAGCCAGAGAGAAGAGGCTGGGTCTGTGTGGTCCTTGGGGAGGGCCTGGAATTGCTCCCAGCTCGGAATCTCCCTGCCTGGGGTTGGGAGGGTGACCTGGCAAGGCTCGGTGGGGCTTCTCCCCAGCCCCTTCCCGGTCCAGAGGATGCCTCCTTTTCTCCCAAAGAGCATCTTCTTTCTCTGGGCTGTCCATGGGCTCCTCCAAGCCCACTGGTCCCCATGGGTGTCATTAGGACTCCACTGCCCACCCTCTCCTGTAGCTGCCACTGCAGGCCGCTCCTACTGAGGGGACTCAGTGGGCTGCTCCTTGACCCCCTAAGTCAACACAGCTTGGTGCTACTTGGGTGGGCATGGGAGAGCAATTTGTGAGCCCAGCAAGTGAGCATCAGAGCATCAGAGCGGGAGCCAGGACCAGGCAGTGAGGCCTCTGGCTTGACCTAAGTGGTGGGACCCCAGGCAGGGCCTAGAGAGGCGAGGAGGCTCCAGGGAGGGGCTCCAACGGGGTGGGGATGTGGTTCCACGGACTCAAGGTTGGGAAAGGAAGGAGATTTTTGGAGAGCTTTGAGGACGACTTAGATCCTGAGATGGGGGAGAGGGAGAGGGAGAGGGAGATGGAAAGAGAGGGGAGGGAAGAGGTGGAGAGAGGGACATCCCCCCTCCCATTACCTACCCCGGGGAAAAAGCAGGAAAACCAACACATTTAGCGCCATTAACTCTTAAGGCCTCCGCATTTCCTTCAGTATAAAAGCAGGTCATTGGTCCCGGAGGCTGTGCCGGGGCTCGTTAATGGCTACAGACAGACGTACAAACCGGACGGGGGGCGGGGGTGGGGGAGAAGCACGTTTCAGCGGCCATTGGATTTTTAAAAATCTGTTGGTAGAGTGAAAACAAAAATTGTCCTCCAAGTCGGCAAAATCGGCGTCCCGGACGGTGCGCAGGAGGGCCCTGCGAGGCCTGTCCCCGGAGCCCCGCGCCAGTCCGGTAGGCCCGGCTCGGTCTGCAGCCGGGTGTTCACTCGTGGATCGGGCCAGGCCGCGGCATTCGGGACAGCAGCGGCTGCGGAGCCGGGGCCAGGGGCTTCCTTGCGATTCCAACGATTTTTATTATTATCACTCGCAAAGGACTCATGCGGCCAAGGCGGGGCCTCACAGTGGCTGTGCTGGCCATCGCGTGGAGGAGTGTGCGCTAACCCAGGGGCGAGGGGGGCGCGCCCGGGGTCCCCGGGAGAGCTTAGGAGGAAGACGCCCCGCCGTGGTTCCCACAGCCAGGGACAGCCGGGTGCTAGAGATTCCCAGAGAGAACTCGAGGGGCTGATGTCCTGGTGTCTGTGGGGCTTCCTGCGCGCCCCCACCCCCCTCCCCCCCCTCAGGTTCGACGGATTCTCCTGGAGGCGCAGGACAGTGATTTATAGTAAGTGTTCGGTGACAGCCGCATAACGCGACAGTCCGCTGCAATTGCCAGCCGGCTCCTGGGCGGGCCTACCCACGGGCCCGACCCCGTCGTGGAGTCCTGGGAGCCGCCGGGTAAAGCCCCCTCCCCCGCCCCCGTGCAGCCCCGCGTTCCCCGCGCCCGGCGCTGCCGGGGAAAAGTGGCACAACAGGAAAGCCTCGCCAGAAGGCCCTTCCCAGTCGGCTTCCTCGCCATAAAAAGCCAGACTCCAGCCGAGGTCCTGACCCCTTCCAAATATACATTCCCTTGTCCGCGGCCCGCCACTCCCGCCCGGGCCTCGGGCTGTGCGGCTTCCTCCTAGGCCTGCCCGGGCCCATGCCTCCCCCGAAGCGGCGAGAGTCGGTGCAGCCCCAACTTCTGTTGCGTGTCGGAGTTTGCCAACCAGCGTTGCTCGCGTGCCGTTGGCCCGGAGGCTGCAGCGCCAGTCTCTGCGTGCGCCCGAGCGCACCGGAGCATCTGCGGGGCCAGGGCTGCCGACGGCGAGGGGATACTTTGATGAACACGGTGCTCCAGTCCCGCCGCAGCTCTCCCCGGAGCTGGAGGTTGGGGCGCGCTAAGCCGCGGCGCCCGGACCAGTGCGCGGGCCGGAGCCGCCCAGTGCTGCACCCCGGGGCTCGCGGCCGGCGCATGCGCACGCGCGGTGGCGGGTCTGCGGGCCCGAAGGCCCGGCCCCTCCCTCGGAACCCGAGCGGGGAAGCCCAGGGGCTGAGAGCCTCGCCCCGGGTCGCCTGAGCTGGGGGGCGGGGGCCGCAGGCAAGCCAGGTCTTCCCACCTGCCGTCGGGGCTCCTCCCCGCAGCAGCAAAGGGGTCCCAGCGCCCGTGGCAGTGCGCGCTCAGCGGACACACTGGCTCCCAAACTCGGAGATCAAAGGGGCAGCTGAGAACTGGGCGTCCGCTGTGTGTGACCCCTGACCGTGGAGGAAGGGCGGGAGCCGGGAGTGGGCGGTGGGGCCTGGGGTCAGGCCGCGGTCGTCGGCTCCCGGCAGAGGCTCCTCCTCTAGCGGAGGAAGGGGTGAGGGTGGGTGGCCTGCCCCTGCCGTCGGAGTCATACCTGGGACGTTGAAATGGGCTTTGGGGATCGAGCTCACTCCCAGCGCGCCCCCCAGGAGAAGCCCGCGGCTCAGACCTGGGCCGTGCAGACCCCTGGGCGGGCTCGGGGGCCGAGGACAGCAACACGGCCCGAGGTCCAGTCGCGAGTAGCAACCCCGACATCACGGCCCCTCGAAGACGTGCTCCCGGCACCGGGGGTGTGAGCGGGGAGGCCTCGGGCCTCGGGCCCGCTTGGCACGGGGCGGGGGCGCCTCCTCCAATTCCTGGAGATCAGGCCTAGACCCTGAGTGTTTTCAGGGACACTGTGGACGGCGGGCCGGTTCCCAGCACCGTGCTGTCCCCATTGCCGCTGCCGCTTGTTAAAAGTATTAGCGACCCCCGTGATGAAAATCCACAATTTCTGGAGGGTGCGGGTGGCATGTACGGACGTGCAGATCTCTTTGTAAGGCACGTCCACGCACACACAGGGACACTCATTTTGTAAAACCTAGATGGGCGTTGCCCCCACCCCTCCATGCCACCTGCGTACCAATCAAAGCTGCAAGTTGTAGAAAATACCTGGACGTGTGTGGGCTGCACCTTAAAACAGAATTCACCCGGTTGGCATTCCCAAATACAAATAAAGTGCGTAGGGTGCTTTGAGACTTGGGGCGGGGGGTGTTAAAAAGTTACTTGTAAACAATACATTTCAGGTAGTTTTCAAGTCAATGTTTAAAGTGTTGCCTGCTCCAAGCTCTAATAACACATTAGTGTTATAATAACACTCCTTGCATCTGCCAGGAGCCCTCCAACTGGCTGCCAGAAGTTCCACGAGGTTCGTGGTGTTGGTGTAGGCGAAGGCGACTAAAAGGGGCGAAAAAGAGCCCAAAGCCATGCCTGTAGGGTTTGCCACGCCGACCCGCCCCTCGCCAGCGCCCGAGGCCAAGCGGACCCGGCCTTCCTAAGGAGCCATCTTGCGCGCAGCACCAGCGGCCCACGCCCTTTAGCACTCCCTTAAGGTCGCGCAGCCTGCACGGCTGAGCCTGCGCCCCTAAACAGCTGCAGAGGTGCGACAGGTTTATTATGCTGGGCCTAGCTCGCTCGTAATTCCTTAAAGACAAAGGGCAGCGCAGAGGGCCCGCGACGGGGCCTGGCCTGCGGGTCAGACGGCCGCTGCGAGGCCCGGGTTCCACGCACCTCCTGCACAAACTCGGGCAAAACTGCTTTGCCATGGTATGTGAGTGTACTGAAGGTTTAACTTTCTCAGTTTTTCCTTCAAAAAAAATCAAGGTGGAAGATGTTTTATAACATTTGAAACGAATAGCCAAAATTTGGCAGAGCAGGAAACAATAAGTTCACTGAAATTTAATTGAGATTTAAGATAAAAGAAACCCTGTAATAAGAATTGTCTTGAAGGACGTCCAAATGAAATTCTCTCATAACACTATAGAAATAGATAAAAAATGTCGAAGTAAATCTATTCTCCTTTTTTCCTTTTAAACACATACACCAGGAAGTCAAATGAACTCCCGCTCCTTCCATTACTTAGGGTGCAGGAGCAGTGAGAAGGTTGCAACCAAAAATACTTTAGTTTCCTTCAAACACGGATGCTGCCATCTATTCGGAGAAGTAGAATTCAACATCATGGCTCAATTGGAGTTTTATAAACCCCTGCCTAGAATCTCTTCTAAGTGTCCAAACAAGCAACATTGAATTAAACAGGGCCACGGCAAGCCTGAGGGCCCCTGGAATGGTGTCTCTTGGGTGTGGGAAGGGAGGTTCCGGTGGTCAGAGGAGAGGGGGTGCCTGCCCATCAGGGTCAAGGCTAAAGGGAACCTGACTCTTTGTGAGATTTGTTGGAGGATGTGTGACAGTGGGTTTGGGAGTTGGGTTTGCAAGTGTTTGTGAGAATGTGTGACTGTGAGATGGCATGTTGGTGGAGTGTATGTGCACTTGTGAATGGATGTGCATGGATGTTTGTGTTCGAGCCGACGTGTGACACCGTGTGAGTATGTATCTGTGTGTGTGCCCACCTCGCCCAGGCTCGGAGGCCCGGCCTCCCAGCAACCATGTGTTTCCAATTAGCAGCATCCCGCCTGGGAGTGCAGAGAAGGCGAGTCCTGGGGCAGCTTCTGAGGAGCGGGTGGGCTAGCTCAGGCCCCCCAGTTCTGCTCCATCGAGGGCGAGGCCGCCCGGCCAGCATGCTTTTGCAGCGACTGGGCAGCCACACAAAGAGCCCTCTCTCCTGCACCAGCCGTTGGAGACTCCGTCCTCCCCCAGATCATAAACCTGCCTGTGAAGACGTTCAGAAATAGTTTACCCGCACTCACACACACATGTGCAAAGGCTGGAATTCCATTTGCTGTAAAGTTTTATTTTATTTTGCTTGGAAGGGGAGTGAGAGGGAGAAGTGTCCTGACCTAATTTGTTCTAGGGCAAAATACTGTGAATTTCATGCAGAAGTGGACACCTGTACACGAATCCCTGCTTGCTGCCTGTGGGTGTCCTGCACATTTGTGCGTCAGCCTACCTGTAGCTGTACACCATACACAGCTCAGGAGCACACACCTGTGGTCTCACCCAGGCCACCTAAATGATGCACTCAACGAAACCAGATCCAGAGATCTGAGGCTGAGCCTTAAACCTTTTTATTATAACTTCAAATTAACGCTGATGTCGTTCCAGTGCATACGCACAATGCCTGACGTGTATTAGGCACTTAACATAAATGGCTGCACGAATACATTAAGCTTAGATTTAAAAAGTGACCTAGTACTAATAAGAGGGTGGAAATAAGCACTGTGTGAAAGATTCTAGACCACAAGGAAAGGCACAGGCTCAGAGACCTCTAGGTAACCCGGGGGCTTTGCCATGGAATGTTCCAACAGTATTTGCTTACCTTCAAGTTTCTTCTTCTGACCCCCCTCTATTTCTCAAGACTTCTTTTCAGATGGTGAGAACCTTGGGTTCTAATTATAGTCAGCAGAGACCAGCCAGGGTGTGAATTCCTCCCTTCTGCAGGAACTAGGTTTCCAGAGTGACTTGTCACCAGAAGGGGAAAGAAATGTCCCAGGCAAAGACTAAGGAGGAGGCTCCCCAGAGCACCCCCGCCCCCTTAGCCTTGCAGGAGTCCTCCCACCAAGGGCTTCTCAAAACAGGGCAAGGCCTGACCACAGCGATCTCATTCAAAGGCCTGGATTGTGGGGTTTTTGTTTGGGGACCCTTATTGCCGTGTTCATAACTTGGAGAAAACATCCACACCGACCCTGTAAATGCTAGTTCACAGAAAGACCATTTTTAATATGAAAAGAGAAAAACAATTTGAAGGCCCCACAATTTGTTGTCTAACAACATAATTTCAAGTAAAGTGAATATGATTAAAACATCTTGATTTCAGAAAGCCATTCAGAGGAGGCTTCGACAAAAGCGAAGCGACCCAAACCCTGGAGGGTCACATCCCGGCTGCTACAAAACTCTGCGGGGCGGCCCGCTCCTGCGGCCAGGACAGCGCGGTGGCAGCAGGGGCCACAGGGGACCCGCAGATTGGCACGCCCCTCCCCATCCCCACAGTGCGTCTGCACCGGCGACTCTGCGGGGATTGTAGCCGGAGGGCGGGCTGGCGGGCCGGGCTCCGCGGCTGTGCTCAGGCATTGGGGTTTGTCCTCATGAGCTCCACGTCGGCGTGCACCATCTCCCTCACCAGCTCCTGCAGCACAGGGGTGGGCGTGAGGGAGGAGCTTCTGCCACTGTCTCCTGGTGACACCCCACCCTGGGTGTCCGCCCCAGAGAGGCCTCCACGTCCCTCATTCCAGCTCCCCTCACTTCTCCCGCACCCCGCCCTCCGGGCTTTGGGCATCGCAGGCGCCTCAGGCGCCCGACCCTGAGAGCTGCCACCCGGCAGCCGGGGCCCCGCAGCGGGCGGCCTGCGCCCTAAGAGATACTCACATCGAAAGCGACCCGGGGCTGCCAGTTCAGCTTCTGTTTCGCTTTGGTGCAGTCGCCCTGCAGAAAGTCCTAGGGAAGAAGAGGGGGAGACCAAGCAGGTGTGGGTCGGGGGGCAGCAGGTCCCAAGCCCCGGGGACCCCCACCGTTCCGCTCCCTCTGAGCGCACAAGGCTCCGGGTTTCCCTGCTGTCGGTCCCTGCTGCGCGCGTTCAGTTGCGGCTCTGGGCGCCGTAAATCACTAGGTCGCGGTTAAGAAGGTGCTGTGCGGGCCGTGAGGACGGTGACAGCCATCCATCCCCAGCTCGCCCCAGCCACCTCCACCCCTCTTCTCCCCAACGAGTCCCTTGGACTCTTAATGCTTTTTTCTCTTTTTTTTTTTTTTTACATTAAGTTGTCAGGGACACTACTGTGAGAACTGTTTCGAATTACTGCACTTCTCCGGCTAGGAGGGAAGTGAGTAAATCACCAGGCGCCCCTCCCAGTTGCCCGTGCCCCACGCGCTCAGCTCCTGCTGCAGGACTGGCCGCGCCAAGCGCCCATCCTACCCAGAGCCAGCAGCCCCGCGGGGAAGGGACTTGGGGTGTGGGGCGCGAGGTCCCAGGACTCGTGGACGCCTCTGTCTCGGTGGGAGCGTGCGACCCTCTTTCTAATGCGACAGGGGTGTTTCTTCCTGGGCGGTGGCTTTGGGCTTTTCGTCCCCACAGTAAAGTCAGTTCACATGGCCTCCCGCACACACACGCGTTCATGAAACGAAACTGGAGTTTCACGAAGCAATACTTAGCCTTAGCGTCCAGGAACTCTACAGACGGTCTATTCTACTCTACCCCTATGCTACTCGGTTCGATTCTGTTCCTAAGAAAATGCTGATCTCGACCCACTTGTCCTTCCACGATCCAGCAGCACGCAGCTGCAGCCAGCAGCTCTGCAGGACCCCGCACTGCCCGCCACTGTGCCCTCTGGGAGTGCGGTCCTGCTTCACCCGAGGGAACAAGGGCATTTCATTTCCATCTACTGAAGAGGCGTCCTTGGAAGGAAGGCTGGCTAAAACAAAACCAGTGGAGAAGAAATGAATCCTGCTCTCAGCCCCTGCTCACCAATGCCTTTGTTACAGCTCTGTGAAGGCTGATTTACCTGAAGATTGAGATGAGTTCAAGATGAATTACAAAATAGGAAAGAAGGAAGAAAGGAAAGGAGGAAAGGAGAAAGAGGGGAAGGAAAGGAGGGAAGAAAGAAAAAAGACTTTGAGATACATAACTGTTAGAAGTGAGATAAATATTTAGCTTTTCCATACACAAATGTACTCATCAAATAACACGTAAGATGTGATTCCTCGAAATAAACAGAATGCGAAGGCAGTACGAAAATAGCCCATCTTTGAAGGAGAGAAATACTCGATTATTCTATTTCAGCTACATACAAATTAAAGAACAGCCTAAAAGGAGTTTCATCGTGTGAAAGTAACAGACAGTCAAGCTGCCACTGAAAGCCTTTCCTGCTTATTTTCTTCAGACTTCCCTGAAACTTGGCAGGCGGGGGAATTTGTTCTAGATTCATGACGGGAAAGGTCGGGAGGGCAGGGGCGGGACCTGCTTTGGCCTGGGTTTGGAGCTCGCCTTCTCTGCTAAGCCTTCTAGAGTAGAGGCTGTCTGGATCCTGCTGAATGTCTGCACCCGCGGGCTTGAAACAGGGCTGCAGCAGAGTACACGGCGACTCTCCCTCTCGTTCTCATCATCCATCACTACTTTTTCAAACGCTTTGCACTTCGCAATACACTAAAGTACCAGTTTCCTCCCCAGAGTGTTAATCATACTAAAACAAATTATTTCTGCTGGCCCTAAAAGTCCATATACAGATTCTTCAGGAAAAGTAGAATACAAAAATTAGTAATTAGCAATTTAACATAGCGCTACAAGGAAACAGCAATATAAGCAGAAAAACAAAGTAATTTATTTTTCTTTCCCCTCCCTAAATAAACTTGTATATATTTCTACAGGCTTCTATTTTGCTATAAGCGTCACACAAAGATACTCTTTCTTTTTCCCCAGAGGAAGCTGTGCAATGTGGAGTCACGCAGCCCATCCCTCCCCTCTCTCAATCCTGTAGCAGCTAGATGGTGTGGAGAACCATGGTTATTGTTTAATCACATCACACTGGCTGTAAATCAACCAGCACGGCATAGGATGCAATTCATGGCTGTGAACTTACAGTTAGCAAAACCCTAAAACCCGGTTTGGCTTCAAATAATCTTGGTAGGCTTGGGAAATGGAGCTTTGTATTGTAATTATGTTTCCTGTAGTTTTCTACAAGGAGCTCATAATATAAAAACAACCAGGGAACTACCATTAAGGAAAAAGAAAAATGGTTTTCAAAGGCTTAGAAACAGACATTGCTACCATACACTGTAAAAGTATTTCATTGAAACCAGAGACGAACCCAGTTAAACTTCTCAATTTAGTTTTGAGCCTAGCTCCAATACTGCAGTCTAGCTGCTTCCTTTAACCTTCTGCCAAGGCTCTGTCTCCCTGAAATTTAATTAGAGCAAGAGACCTTGGGAAGAAAGAGGATGAGGTCCCCTTAGAACAAAACATCGGCTCTCTATGCCAGCTGCTCCTAGACTGACATCTGGACTGGGCAGTAAGCTTATGTTCCAATCAACTTTTAAGGAAAGATGACGAGCATCCCAGCTTGTTTTACACTTAACTGTTCCTGAAGGAATTTCTTATTTCTTCCCATTGTGTCGTTTATAGAAAAGATACAGTCAATGGTTCATTCCGCATGGTTCTAGGCACAGGACACACCTAAAGGGTGGCATGGGGAGGGCCTGTGTGGAGAGTGCACCTAGCTCTACAAGGAGAGCAACGACATGGATTCCCTTCTTTAAACAAGGCTTCCTGTGGGCTGAGGAGAAATCAGGTGGTGGATGCTGTGCTCGTACAACGGGTCCGAACTGCCATGCTCAGGTACAGAACTATGAGGAGAGGGGAGTGTGGGCCCTGATACACGTGCCTTTAATCTTTACCTCCCTCTTAAAGATTTTTGAACTTCCACAAATCTCCTCCGCTAGGGTATAATCAGCTCCTAAGGACAAGAGAGAAGCATGAGCTTATCTGCTGTGCTCTTTTCTTCTTTTTTGACAGTTCAGCTCCTTCATTATACATATGCTTACAGCCTTAGTATGACAAAAGCCGAATTAAAGTGATGATTTTACGTACAGCTTCCAAAAAGGACTTCGTGCACTGGGTGGTCTGGAGCTTTTCTTGAAAAAAGAGAAAATAAAGCTTTGAGAAAAATTTACAGTATTTCTATGTGAATATGACATTTCCTGAACTCTGGCTTCTGGTATCTTCACTGTTTTCATTGCTATTCCTTAGGTGAACTATACGGTTTCAATATGTCATTTATAATTGTCAAATTCAATTAGGTTTAACTGAGCATTTTACAGCAGCAAAACAGCAGGAGCAATGTCTCGGTCCACATGGCCCTTCAGATTTCTGACTCACGGACCGTGTGTATTCATTTGACCTTCGGGAGCTGTCCTTTAGCTGTACCATCCACACATACTTCTACGGAGTTGCAAACAGCAGCGTGGAGGAGGGCATGTTTGGCTGCAGCCATGTTTTAGGCTTTCCTGGCTTATGCTCTTGTTAAAGTGAACTGATAAAAAGCCAGACCAAATGCTGGAAAAGTCATTAAGCCAGTTTCTGAGCCCACAGTAGTTAACGCAAACTCCAGAAAAGGAGAGACCATAATGTGCCATTATCTTCTACCCTAACTACAGGTCCCTTTCCTCACATCTCCTCCATCTAGATAACAACGCAGCTTTAAAATCACACTGGTTAGTTTTCATTCCTTCCCCGATGTTATTTTGATCATTCTTTAACACATTCATTCCCTTTGACACTCCCAGCTCCATACCACTTTCTCTAAAACCATCGTGGGGAATGCTATTAAACAGATTGTATCACATAGGATGATTTTTTGAAGTTCACAGTCTCATTTCATTTTCTCCCCTTTTCACTGAGTTTGCTTCGGGAAAACGTTAATATTTAGTTCAAACTAGATGTCGGATGCCACATTTCCTCAACAGGTCTCTGCTTATAAGACTTGCAAAGAACATGTTTAGGTGGAGAAATATTTTAAGAGTATGAGATCTTTTGGCAGACTATTGTTAAATTTCTAATGTGCCTCTTGGAAGAAATTGACTCTTGAGTGCTATAAATAGGAGAAGATGTATGGATGGGGATGTTAATAAGGAAAAGCCGAGACCGATGAAAGCCTTGGCGAAATGTCTTCAGGAATTTAAGATACAGAGCTGTGAGTGGCACTGAATATTCTTTTTTCCCCCCTTCTACTTTTCTTAGAAAAGCAAAATTGAGGAATAGCTCAGGTTCCAAGGGGATAAAAGAATGCCAATGAATCTGGTTCTTGATCCAACTTTCTGCCAGTGTAGAGTGAACAGGAAAGCTTGACTCTGGGGTCATGTTTCTTTTTCAGAAAGACAGAGCTGCTAAACAACAACAAAAAGCCTCAGGAAAAAGCTCGCAAGTCGCAGAGTATCCTAGTCAAGATTCCAGAGAGTTGAGAATAAGACTGGGAAATAACAAAAACTGAATTCTGAAAGATCCCCGAGAAAACTTGCAATACACAATATCTCTTCCTGGATGTAGCTTGAAGCCTTACATGCTCACAAATGTATCCTTCGGTTTAATCCTTCCCAAAGAGGGAGCGAATGTCCGGGCAGTAAGAAATGCTGTGGCGTTCACAGCGGTACTGAACATTCCCCCTGTTCCCTCACTGCTGTCTGTCCACACAAACTGAAGTGGAAGGCAGACCTCTCCTTTAATGACAGGCGCGATAAGAGGAGAAGAAAACAGCAGGCGGTCCTGTCTGCTCAGGAAGCAGACTCGGTGGGACTGTCCATCAACAGAGGCTAACAGAATGCCGGCAGAGCTCAAACAATGCTCAGGCAGCCTCAGGGAAATGGAGTCAGTCAGCACTGGCCCGAGGAGGGTGCAGGCAGTGGAGACGAAGTGGCAGAGGGAGCAGAACAGCTCGGGCAGGCCCTGCACCACGGCCTCGTCCGTGGCCACCCTTATGGAGGCTGCTGTGTGGCAATCAGCAATGGTGTAGACTTGGAATCAAACCACCACGGGCACTGCCACCGTCGCCACTGTCACCTCTGCTGGGAGCCTCCTTAGATGACTCAGGATGTGCGGTCCAGTCCTCCTGGATGGTGCCCAATGGGCACTTTAAAATCCTCTGAGCACCCCTCTTGCTGATCCCTCTTTTCTGATGGGATCTCAGTTGGTAGATTTTGTCATTTGGGATCAGCAGCTGTTAAGCACTACTAAACAAATGGAAAGAAATGCATCCATCCATATGCATGCCCCAGATACCAGCGGCAAAGTCCGGCCAGCACAGTAGAGCTTTCGTGGAAAGTAAATGAGAACACGGCCTTCATTATGTGCCTACTTGTCAATAAAGCATAGGGTGGTAAAAAAAAAATTACAGGTGCTCACTTCATGAAAGGAGAACTTAATGGCATGTATAGTGCAACCTATATATAAATGGATCATTTTCATTTATATTTAAAAAATATGGTTGACATAGTTGACATAAAACAAGAACTGTAGCTAGGCAAAAAAGGGCTCTATAAGCTACACAGACAACATAATTATTTAGGAGAAATACAGGATTTAAGCAAGTTAACTTTCTTTTAAACAAAGTTTTAAAAAATATTCTGGAGAAAGACCTTTCTAGCAGACATGCTGGAGATGGGTAGAGATGAGTGCATCAGTCCTCTTTCCTCCATGGGATGAACCGCACGTGGTCTATGCAGTTTATGCCACCCCAACGCTTGTTCCTTTTCCCAGACCAGGTGGTTGCCCTGGCCGCGTCCCCCTGCCCATTGGCTGCCTGGCCTTTGACTGGGATAGAGGAGCACGTCCCCACCTCCTGAGTGGGGCCCAGCCCAGAAACATGCCCGCTCTCTGCCCTGTCCAGCCCTGTGCAACTTTGAGGCCTTCCCCGTTCAGCCAGGCAGCAGTCTGAGCCAGCTGAGCAGAGGAAAGCACTTCTCAGAAGCTGCGCCGGGAAGCTTTTGGGGAGCTGCCTGCTCACAGGTAGGTGTCTTAACAGGTTTCTTTAAATGAAATAACCATATGAGACTTTGGGGATGTCATCTTGCATCATACATATTTACAAGGTGCTGTGTCTGTCTGTACCTGTTCTACATCTATAATTGCAATCGTGAAATTAATTTTTTGTTTTAGCTTTATTTCTTGATCCCTGGTGCTTACAGTAGCATCAACCTGGGGAAAGCCAGATTAATTACTGTAACTAGAGTCCTCTTAGTTCCGGTTACTTCACTGATCTCCACTCTGACTAGCTGAGATGGGGAGTGGCTGACTCACAGCTGCAATGCAGGGGCCATTTAATGAAAAGGAGATAAGATTGTCAGTGACCTCAGCATTCCAGGCTTCAAAGCCAGCACCATCTTGGTTGGAAATTACTGGTTGCTGTTAATAACTGGATCTAGGGTGTAAAGATTTATCCATGCTGGAACGAGGTGGCAAAACCCTGAGGACAGGAGATAAAGCACCTTTGAGTGGACCGATTAGGGACTCTTGTGACATTGCTGGCAAGTGGCACCCTGGATACAAGAGGCAGGCTGCTGTGCACTTGCCACTTAGGACTTTCTACCCTCAAAGCGCTTTATAGACATCAGCTAATTAAGCCACAAAACAATCACATCCAAAATGCAACTTAAGAGATTTTGTATCTGTTGCAGGTGGCCTCTTTCCTAGAGATGAAAGTTCTGTGCAAAGCAAAGTATCTCAGAGGTAAAAGCTAAAGTAATTGTCATCTGGCTTATCTTTACCCTGCACCTTCTCATCTAGGAATGCCTACCTAGGCCACAGGGTATCCTGAGTTGCATAAGAGGAAGGTAATTTTCCTTAAGCTTGTTTCCTTCTAGTTTGTTAGGAAATCCACCCACCTCTTAGAAATGCCCCAATAGCACCACCACCAGCACTGCTTTGGACATTAGTACTACACAGTACAATATAGATGGGATTTTTTTTCCTTTGTGGTTTTCTCAATGTATACAGTATATTAAGCCCTCCAATTCAACACACCTCACTTCAATAATCCATCTCCCTCCCTCCCTCCCTCCCTCCCTCCTCCCCTTCCTCCTTCTCCCCAATCCAAATATAAATAACATAATAGGGTCATTCAAACAGGGTCTTTCAAACATATACCCATAGATTCCTCCAAACATTCATTCCCTCAGCCACTTCTTAAGAAACTCAAGGCCTAGTCAAACACCTGACCACATCCAGATTCTTGCTTTCTGGCCATTCCTCTGGGGACTTTTACATTGGAGAGAAGATTAAGACAATTACTCTGATATTTGTTAGCAAGTTTTTGGAGAGGTGTGGAGAGGAGATGAGCGTGATGACGACTCTTTAGGTTTACTGTAATTCTGTTATCACCCATTTGGCCACCCATCATCACAGGAAGGCTAACGGGGTTTTGTCAGGTGTCTATACTACATGGTCACCTGGCACTTCTTCTTTATATCTTCACGAGAGGAACACAGTCCTATCCCAGATGCATCTGCAGAGGTATTTCAGCCAAGTACTTGAGAATGTCACAAAGTCATCTAGTGGTCAGGTTCTGCTGATTCCTAGTCCAGCAGTCACAACACTCAATAGGACAAAGCCCTCCACAGTATGTGTTGTAAGCAATACACTTCACACACATTCATTTGAGTGGCAAAGAGGTCTCTAAGTAATAGATGGTATCAACACACAGAAATATCAACTTAATGCTGGATGGAAACTGACACAGAGGAGGCCATGTTGTATGATTTGCTGTATGTGAGGTCCTAGAACAGGCATCCACGGTTATAGAAACGAGACTGGAGGACAGGGGAGGAGTACTGACTGGGAAGGTTCACCAAGGAACTTTCTGGAGTGATGAAATGCTCCTTATATGAATAGGAGCGTCGGTTATATAAGTGCGTGCATTTGTCAGAACTGATCAAACTGCAGTTCAACATTTGTGCATTTCACAGTGTATAGATTTTATCTCAAAACTAAAATTTGATCAGATGTGATAGCTCATGCCTGTAATCCCAGTGCTTTGAAAGGCTGGGGCAGGAGGATTGCTTGAGGCCAGAAGTTTGAGACCAGCCTGGGCAACATGGCAGGACCCTGTCGCTACAAAACAATTTTAAAAATTAGCTGGGTGTGGTGGCACTTGCCTGTGGTTCCAGCTACTTGGGAGGCTGAGGTGGGAGGATTGCTTGAGCCGAGGAGTTTGAAGCTGCACTGAGCTATGATTAAACCACTGTGCTCTAGCCTGGGTGACAGAATGAGACCTTGCCTCTAAACAAAAAAAAAATTCTTAGACACAACCAACATGGAGACATTGCTGGAGAGACCTGGAATCATAAAGTGGCTCAACCACTTAACTCTTTCTTAATACCTCTGAGATTCAGGTTTTAAATCTGTAAAATGGGGACAGCAATGCTTGCAAAGTTGTGTGAGAATTCAAAATTGCACAGGAAAAGCAGCTAGACCTATTTCTAATTCATCCTATGCAGGCTTTCTATCAAGGCTATTATTTATCACTAAAATGCAGGAAAAATGATTCTTTTAATTCCTTGTAGTAACATCATGGATGAAGATACAATATTTTAGGTGGGCTGTTTTCGTTTTTCTTTGATACTTACATGCAACTTTTACCCTGCAGCCCAACCCTTCCTCTAGTTTTAGATAATCATTTTCTGAACAGCTGTAACAGAGTGTAGAAGATTTTGTACTCTGCTGTCCCTCAATTTCTGCAGACATTTCACAGGCTCTTGCTTGTTTGCTGCCACATATTTACTGCTTTAGGCCTTGGGGAAGCAAACATGGACAAGAGAAGGCTGTGGCTGTCATGAAGTCCACGTTCTAGGGGTTGACAGCACAAGAGTATGCGGAGACGTGAATTTCGGCTGATGGGAGCGTGAGGGAGCGACTGCAGGGGGGCTGGCTTGCTGGAGGACGGGAGGGCACTCTGCTGGCTGGGCGGGGAGGCCTTCCTCACAGGTGACTGGATCAGAGATCTGCACAATGTGCAGGGGCCGGTCACAGAAAGATCTGGGGTGTAAGGGTCTCTTGGGGACACTGCAGGTAAAAAGGCCTTAAGGGAACCTGGAGAGAAGGCTGCTGTGACTGGGCATGGAGGGTGAGGGGGAGGGGAGCCCATGACCACGAGGCTGGGAGGGACACAGGCAGGTGCTGTGGGCCTCCCTGGTGGTTTCTGCCGTGGAGCCCAGGCCTTTCCCAGCAAAGCCACATGGCTGCGAGGCTCTGCTGTGCCGTCACAGTGACTGCGCCTTGGAGCACCTACAGCCTGCAGGCTGTGGCTGGAGGTTGGAAAGCTGGCTACCTCAGCTTGATGGAGTTTACAAGTCTGACTTTCTGGTGCCAACTTTTGAAAGTATGGAACTGACTGTAAACTGACATTTAGCTGTAAGCGTTTTTAAAAAGGTGGATGAGTCGTTCTTGCCCTGCATGGCCCAACTCCCTCCTCCCCTGGAAAATCTGCCACTCTTTGATGTGCTTGGGCCACCTATCCTAAAAGCACCTGGCGACTCAGGTGCAGGCCACTGCAGCGAGCGGAGAGTCAGGACTGCACCCAGCTGGCCCTGAAAGACACGGAGACTAGGGATCACCGGAGGCCAGAGGCAGTAACCTGGCAATGCTACTCCAGCACCTGCTAGGGTGTGCTGTGAAAGGGCTGCCCCTCTTCTGGCCAAATGATGACACACTCAGCCTCTGAGGCCGACTGAGATGCTGCTGCACCCTTCATTTCTTCCTGCCCGCAGTGAAGCTGTGACCCTGAGCTCCTCTTGCTGGTTAAGGGCCTTGTCCTTTCCCAGTAGCTCTCAAGAGGATGAGGCACAGCACTGAAACCTGCCTGAGTTTTGAAAACATTTTTACGTTACTCTTGTGTGTATGTGTCTTTCTCTCTGTCTCTCTCTGGGTGTGTGTCTCTGTGTGTCCGTGTGCACGGTGTAAAAGTTCACCCATTTACAGTGAGAACCCACTCACTTTGAACTCCATCCTTTACTGGCCCAGCACATCGAATATGGAGTTTGGGCTTTGCTCAGAGCCACAGGGGGTTTTAAGTACCGGTGCATATGCTGCGATGGATGAGTTCAAAGATGCCTGCAGATGCTGCCCTGAGGGTGAGAGAGAGGGGCAAGAGCAGGGGGAGAGACCGGCTAAGAGACTCCAGCCACAGATGTGGTGAGAGAAGATGGCGGCCTGGACACGAGGGGTCGGGTGGGGACATAGGGACGGAAAGGCGTGGGTGCACTTGAGATGATCTTGGAGAAAGAGCAGAAAAGGCCTCCCTGGGGTTGGAGGTGGGGGTGAGGGAAGAGGACTGACAGAGAACTCCCAGGATTTTTGTCTGAATGAGAACCTTCCTATTGCTTTCAAAGACATTCCATGAATCAGCAATGCCAGGAAAGAAGTTCTCCTAGTGGAGTCTGCGTGTGCCTCTCGCCACAGCCCTGCCAGCATTGCATATCATCTCCTTTTTCAGGAAACCTCTCATTTCATGATGAGAGAACAGGGACTCTCAAAAGATTACTTCTAGAGAATCACCTGTGATCTCTCATATCCTTCCATGGAGCACGCCTTCTTGTTTTGATCCTGATTTGAAGCCAAAGCCTCTCTGCTGAGAAAGTCTGCTTAGCTCTAAGGAAGGAGCTCCATTTCACATGTCCTGGCTATGCTCCTGTGAAAGGGAGGCTGAGGGGACACAGCTTGTCTTCTTCCGTGACCCTGGTCTACGGGACAGGCAAGGAAAGGGTTAAGGCAAGCTGTGTCCACTGCGCAACCAACATGGCCCACTTTCATCCTCCGGCTGCGGCAGGAGGAAGTCCGAGAGGGGGCCTTTCACATGACATCATAAAAGCCTGATTTATCGCCAGCCACCAAACATCGAGAAAATCATAACATCCTTTCAGGAAAATGCAGTGGAAAATAATCAGGCTGACTTTGATGGGAGCTTTGGTGGGGACTCTGAGTGTGACACTGTGTGGCGACCCTTGGCAGGTGCTCTGTTTGCCATCAGGGCCAGCCTCACGGACAAGGCTGAGGGTCTGTGCCGTGCAAAGCCCACGGGGATTGTGGCCCTCACGTCTGCACAGCTTGGTTCATACTCTGCCAACTTGCCTAAAATGATACTTTGGTGGATGTGAGAGCGCTTTGGAAAAGACAGCTCTATCCAAATGTGAGAAATTACCGATCACAGCCTTGTACATAACCCACAGCCCCTCCAGGGAAGCAGGGCCGGCCTCGGCACCTCCAACACCGCGTCTGTGACTTGCTCTTCTCTGCTCTCAGCTGGGGCTATCTTTAGGTCTTTAGGACACTACTGTTTGGTTAGAGCCCTTTCCTCACAAGGCACTTTTCCTACGTTGCATTTCCAGAGTAACCTGCCACCGTGGCAGCCCTCCTCATCACAAAGAGGACTAGGAGATGACAGAAAAGAGACACTCCAAAATGTCAGCAGAAATAGAAATAAAGGGATGAGATCCGCGTGCCACAAGTAATCTGTTCCAGGAATGTCTGCATCTCTTCGGTGCTTCTCTTGCTCAGTAATTTGATAAAACCACCAGCAGGAACCTCTTCTTTGATGTGCACAACAGGCTCTCCAAATAAACACAGGAAAGAGGGACAAGGGTGGCCTAGAGTGTGGGATAGTTCTAGAATTCTGGCCACATCAATTCTAAAAAGCCTGTTGGTGTAGAAAGTAGGCCTATCTTTGCAAAGTAATGCCTACTCTGAAGGTCTTGGGATTCCTGAGTTCGGAGAAGACAGACATTATAAAGATTGAGCCAGGGCTGACCAAGGGCTAGCCTGAGGTTGAAGCTTGGCAAAAATCAACACATGGATTCAGTTCAAAGTTACTTTCACTTCATTTAACTGTTATACCAGCAAGTGTGCAGCACGAAGATTACTCACAAGATGATCAAAGACTCATGTGAGAACACAGCCACCAACACCTCTCTGGCCATCCTGAAGGTGCCTGGAAGGTCGGTGCTGATGCGGCCCCCGTGGAGGAACAGGCTCCCATGGAGGGATGAGGCCCCAGGCTGGAGAGCTCAGGGCCTAGACTGACACTATGAGCCTGGGACTGGGGGCACTGGCTGCCACACAGACAGCCCTTATAATGCTGCGCTTATGTCCTTGCAAGTCTGATGCTTATGCACACCAGCGGGCCCCGGAAGGTCTGCCCATGCCTCACCTGCCCAAGGTTCTGTGCGGGAATGGGAATGGCATGGAGGGCAGCAGGAAGGAGAGGTGAGGCCTAGGCCTGGCCCTGCAGCACAAGCTCTGAACCTGGGCTTGCCTCACCTGCACGTGGGGGAATGCTGGGACTGGAAGAACTCTAATGGCCTCTCTCCAAGCTACTGCTTGCCATTCTGCCAGGCCAGCTGGTGCTCGCATCACACCTCGAGACTGCTTCTGTGCCTTGGGGAGCCCGCACTGTGCCTCCTAGCCTAGCGCCAGGCATGGCTCCGTGGCAGCTGTGGCAGCAGAGCAGTAGGACTCAAGCTGTCCCAGCTGGGCTCCATCTGGCTCGTCGTCTGCACTGAGTCTGAGTCAAGCCAGGTGTCTGGGGGAGCCGGGTGACTCAGCACGTTGTCAGGTGGCAGAGGGTGGTGGAGAGGCCTCCCTTGGCCCTGGTCGCCCTGCACCTCTGCCCAGTAAGGCCTTTCCAGGCATCTTTCCAGGCCCAGGAGCCCCGCAGCTGGGCATGTGCTTCCCGGTCGGCCCTGCAGACAGCACTTGTGAGGAGGCAGGTGGCCTGGAGGGTGGAGGTCTGACTTGGTTCTGGTGTGCTGAACAAGGCCCCGAGGAAACTACTGATTCAAACTCTCCCCCGTGAAAGCACGGCTGGACTTTCGGGGAGCTGTCACCTATGGCAAGTCAGGCTCTCTGGGTGCTTATGCTATCTCGTGGCTATAAAGTGGACACTTGTGGCACCTTATTGCCCTGGGTGGAGCACGTCATTGAGGCACTTGCATAACACATCAATAGTGGCACAAGGGGGAAGCAAGTACCCCACCAACACAAATCATCATCAAGTGGCCTGGCCTACTGCAGACTGTTGTGGGGACAGAGGCCTCTGTGCAGAAGGCTCACAAGTGGAGCTCCCTCTGCAGTGGGCCAGTGAGTCCCTGCACTTGCTGTTCAGGATGGGTTTTTTACCAGTTTAGACAAGGGTTCTCTGAGGGCTCTCAGACCAGCAGCAACACGCCCCTGTCCTTCAGCCTTCTAACAGTCCTACGAGGGAGGCAAGGAAACGGCGGTGCTGGTAAGTAGGTAACTTGCCCTGGGCCACTCGAGGTGGATCTTGGATTCAAACCCAGGCTTCTCTGACTCCAAAGACTAGGTTACTAGCCCATTAACCTAGACCACCTCCCCTGGGAGTCTTCTCTCTTCAGTTATGTGGTAACAATAAACACAAAGCCACGCGTTCACCACCAGGTAGAGGCTGAGATGTGTAAAGAAAGAATCTGCCAACAACGTGGACAGAAGAGAGAGAATATGCTTCTGAGCTCCAGAGGTCCAGGTTAGATTAGAGCAGAGACAGGAATGGAATCTAAGAGTTAGAAACAAAGGTGGGGGGCATGAGAGACACCAGGCAGAAATGAGCATGGGTCTGTCTCTTCATGTCAAAGTTCCACATTAAAAAAGCCTGATGCAGCCTTGGGTTTAGAGCAAAACAAAAATTCCACTGTGTTTCTCCAGCTGGAGATGAAAGGTTTCACAGACAGAACTCTGGCTGAAGAAAAAGCATCTTTGATTTGGTTAATTAATGTAGCTTTCTCGAAAACACAGATCAACTCCTGGAGTGCCATCAGGATGGTCGTGATCCTGAACTTTATACTTATAAGGAGCTTAAACACAGGCCAGTGGCTCTGTACCCATGGATGGATATTCTCTGCCCCAGCCCCCAGCCCCCGACACTACGAGGCCGTGAGACTCCCAGAAGACTTCCTCAGGCAGGACTGGGCTTTGGGGGGCATTATTCAAGGAAGTATTGCTTCTGAGGATGGCAGGGAACACTCAGCGCCACCTGACATGGGATCTGGGGTTTGGGACACTTCCAAGGGACCTGTGCTTGGTGTCTGTCCTCTTTAGAGTGTTCTTTTCTATGAGAGGAACCCAACTCACAGAGTTAGAAAGAACTCTCTGGGTCTTATTCATGCCGCCACCATGACTACTAACCAATATTCCTTAGGGTGTGGAGAGTGAGCGGGACCATGTCAATGGGACCTGCATGAGTAGAGTGAGTCTGGAGCTACACGAAGACTTTATCTACAACTACTTAGCTCATGAGCCTGGATAGTGAGAGTTCAGAAAGAGACACCCTGAACTCTTCTTATTCCACCCTGGTCAACATTATTCATTCATGCAGTCAGTCCAGAAGCTCAAGGTCAGTGATGGAGACTGACACAGATGGCGATCTCCAACAGGTACCTGTGCCTAGGGTAGACAACAGGGGCAGAGAAGGAGGTGGGTACCTGTGGATATGGGGAGAGGGCCCAGGCTTGAAGAGGAGCAGGAGCGGAGGAGAGGGCTTGGTGGCAGCCTCGACAACACGCCATGTTAAGGATGCCACTGAGACGCTTGCAGAAACAGACACTGGGTGATGTGCCTAGCATTCTCCCACTAGGGGAAGTGCTAGGATTAAGCTACCTTCACAGTGGGACACAGGAGGGGCTCACAGGCCAGTGAAGTGAGGGCTCTTGGGAAATACTTGCCAGAGAAGATTTTCCCTGAGCTGGCTTGTGAGGAATGAGCAGAAGGTAGGAAGGCGAAGTGCAAGGCTAACAGTCCAGATGCAGACGGCTGTTCGAGGACCCAGTGGTGTTAGAGAACCTCCCAGGAACCGCCGTGTTTGGTATGGCTGGAGGCCAAGTGGAACTCTCTCGTTTGCTGAATGTGGACCCCCAGGTGCAAAGCAGTCATCGCCAGCTGAGCCTGAGCTTTGCAGTCAGATCCCAGCGAGGCCAGGCACGGTGGCTCATGCCTGTAATCTCAGCACTTGGGAGGCCAAGGCAGGTGGATCGCTTGAGCTCACAAGTTCGAGATTAGCCTGGGCAATATGGCGAAACCCCATCTCCACAAAAACTAGCTGGGTGTGGTGGTGCATGTCTTTAGTCTCAGCTACTTGGGAAGCTGAGGTAGGAGGATGGCTTGAGTCCGGGAGATGGAGGCTGCAGTGAGCCAACATCATACCACTGCACTCCAGACTGGGTGATAGAGCCAGACCTTGTCTCAAAACAAAACAAAACAGAACAAAACAAAATGAGAACACAGATCCAAGCTGAATTCCAGTTCTGCCACTTACTTCCTGGATGCCCTGAGCCTCACTGGGCTTAGGTTCCCCTATGTATAGGCCTGTTGAATGATATCTACCAATGCTAAAGATCAGAGATAGAATCAGGCCTGATGTTGGATAAGTGCCCAACAGACAGCAGCTCCTGCCAGTGCACAGTCAGTGACGGCTCTACCGGGGCCCAGGGAATGCAGTTAGACCCTTGAAGGATGTACCAGTCCATGGCGCCAGTTCTGCAGCACTGCTGCCCAAGGCTCCCCCACATCACTCTTCAGTTCTAGCAATCTGCAGCCCTCCTCATGCAGCTGGTTCCCAACAGCCTGGAATATGCTTCCTCCTCTTCATTTATTGAAACTATGCCCATGGAGAAGCACATGGGATTTAGGGTCACAGAGACTTAGGTTGACACTAGATTCACCACTTTTGAGGTGGCTTGGTGTCCTCATCCTCATGCCACCCCTGCGGGTGTGTTAAGCACCTGGCCCAGGGTAAGGCCTTCCATGTATGCCGGCTCTCCTCCTGCCTCAGGTCCCTGTTTAAGTGTTGGCCACTCCCCAGCCTTGCGCCTCCCTGACCTCCCTCTCTGCTGAGCGGCTCTCTGAGGCCATCCCACGCCCATGGAACGTGTTGGATGCGGCTCTGCCTTCTAGGTGCCTGTTTTGGAGACAGTACATTTCTTATAAATGGCAGGGCAGGCTGCCTCAGGTGTGGTTCCAGAGCACGTGGAATGTGCCCTTGCGTCCCCGCAGTGCTGCCCAGGGCTGCCGGCACAGCAGCCAACCAGAGGCACGGGGAGCTCCGTTCTACTGCGGGGCACTGCCGGTAAACAGGCAAGCAAGGAAACCACCAGCTGGTTACCAGGCCTCTGATAACAATAGAATTGGGTAACGGGGGGTCACGAATGCCAACAAGGCGCTCTTTAGGCAGAGTTATGGTTGACAGTGGGGGCTGCCCCAGGAAAATCTCGAGGTGGAGGGAGCAGGGTGGGCTAGGGCCCCAAAGGGCCGGCTGGTCAGACACCCTGAGTCCAGAGTGGCCCCCTGAGGCTGGGGCCAGGGAAGCTGTTACAGGTGGAGGTGGCTCCACAGCCACGACACTTACTTCTGGCGTCCTCAGGAAAGATCCCCGAATGTATTTCTTCCTCTGGGTGCTCATCAGACCCTCTGCCTGCAGGTGGTCTTAGGAGTCCCCTTGGGGAAAGTTGGGCGGCCACCCACATGCTGGAGATTGGATTGGACTCATTTTGGGACATCCTGAGACATGCTGTCTCTGTCATTCGGGGCTGCTGGGGCTCGCTGAGGTCCTCATCCGTTCCTGTGCAGCCTGGAGTTCCTGGATGTCATTCAGGGGCTAGTCTCATGTTCCTCAGGGACAATCTATGTCACTGTCATCATGTTAGTGAAGATAAATGGACAGAAATATGCCCTGCCAGCTGGTGGCACTCAGAAAGTGCCACGGAGCAGCACAGCCTGCGTCTCCGAACGGACAGGAGGAAAGCTTTACCTGCTTCCTGTCACAGGAGGAAGTACCCTGTGGAAGGTCAGGGTGCTGTGTGCCTGGCAAGTGCCTGCCTGACCCCAGCCTGTGGCAGAACCTGAAGGGCCACTGCGATCTTTATCAGGTGACTCAGTGCTTAGCACTGGGGAAGGGCGGAGCATGGAGCAGGCACAGAAGCTCCCGTGGAGAGGCCCTGAGCAGCCCCGGCAGGAGTGCTCCGTTCTGCTGCTCAGGCCATTACCTCCAGCAGTCAGGCGCGTACAGCTCATGTCTCAGATGATTTCTCTCTCTCTCTCTTCTATCCCTCTTCTCTCTCCCTTTCCTTCTGCAGGATCTAATTCATTGAAAGTCAGGTTTTTAAATACTGGTCAGCCTCCTGTTGGATATTTGCAGTCTGCCCTGGTGCTCCCCCACACATCTGAGTTACCTTCATGAAAGGTGAAACGGAAATACCCCAACAATTCGGCACACTTCTTTTTTCCCAAACAGTGGAAGCACACTAGAAAGTTCCTCAGAAGCCCGAAGGCCCTCGTTTCACCTGCTCCTTCAGGATGTCCCTGTCCTTTCCTACTGGCTCTGGCTCAGAAAGTTTATCCTGCATAGCACTCTCCTTTTCATCCTGTTCTCGCTCACTTGGAACCCTGCTCTTCAGAAACTGAGGGGACAGCAGCAAGCTTCAATTACCTTGAAATTTGGGCAGTTTCCATTTATTTAATTTTTTTTTTTTTGATGGAGTCTCACTCTATCGCCCAGGTTGGAGTGCAGTGGAGTAATCTCGGCTCACTGCAACCTCCACCTCCCAGGTTCAAGCGATTTTCCTGCCTCAGCTTCCTGAGTAGCTGGGACTACAGGCATGCGCTACCACGCCTGCCTAATTTTTTTGTGTTTTTAGTAGAGATGGGGTTTCACCATGCTGGTCAGGCTGGTCTCGAACTCCTGACCTCAAATGATCTGCCCACCTTGGCCTCCCAAAATGCTGGGATTATAGGCGTGAGTCACCACACCCGGCCAGTTTCCATCTTTAAACCTACCCCAAAGGCATCAGTTCTATAACTGTTGCTCATATTTGTCTGAAAATTTTGGTTTTGTCAGGCAGAAAATAAATTTCTCCTTCAGAATCCCCACCTTCCCCCTAAGGGGAAGGTCAACCTGGTCTCTGTCCTCTAGGTTGGAGAACAGGGTTCCATGGTGACCATCGTCCTGAGTCCTTATGCATAACAGACGTGGGGTAATATTTTGACTTTATAAATCCTGCCTTCATGATGCTTCTTGTGTCTTTGTGAACAGCAGAGGTGGGCAGCTGTGCTGGTCCCATGTGGGCGACAGGCAAGCTGGGCCTGGATGGTCTGTCTCTCCAAGTCCAACAGGAAGATCAGGATGGACCTCGGATCTCTGCTCCTAAAGCTGGGCCCCACGAAGCCCCTTACCTTTGCTCCTTACGGAGTCCCCTTCCTCACTGAGGTTTCCCCCTATTTTAAAATAGCTGTTCACAGAGGCTCTTTGGGGGCTTAGAACAGCCCTGGCCATAGCCGAGTAACAACCACATCATGAGGCATCTGCTGACGAAGGAGGCACCCTGCAGAGCCAGTCCATACTTCCTTTTATTTTCTTATCCAGCTGCTTTTCTTCCCCTGAGTCTCCCCAGATAAACTGCTGATTCTCAACATATCCTGTGGAGTTTGTGCAAAGTGGAGCTTGGTGAGGTCCTCAGCCAGGTGAGATGCGCCGGAACCTCCAAGGGCACCCTCATAGAAGGTGTCTGAGGATTGAGTCACCAGACCAGACAAGTGTGGAGGGCAGGAACAGCGTCTCACTCAGCTTGGTGTCCCTGGGACCCAGCCCATTTGGCAGGACACACAGGCACTGTAAGGAAATGCAATTTCCCTACGCCTTCCTGAAAATGAACCCTGACTGCCCACGGTCCAGCTGAGACCCCGAGGCTCTCTTGCTGCAACTGTGCTTATCTCCAGGTGGCTCTCAAGGTGCTCATCCCTCCCTCGGCTCCCATGGCATAAATGAGGCAGAGAGCCTTCAAAAGTCCTTTTAGCAGAGCAGGATGTGGTTACCAGGAGGATGTCGTTGTGGGGGTGCTGGTCAAAGGATACATACCTATAGCTAGGTGGGGACAGGGGAAGTTCAGAACAGGCAGATGCGTAGAGACGGGGTAGAGAGGTGACCACCTGGGCCAGGGTCGGGGGGACACTGGGGACTGCTAATGGTTATGTAGTTTTTGCCTCCGGTGATGAAAATGCCCTAGAGTTGATTGTGGTGATGGCTGCACACTGAGCAGACTAAAACCCATTGATCAAATACTTTCAGTGGGTGAACTGTATGATGTGTGAATTATACCTCAATAAAATTGTTTAAAAATTTTAAAAAGTTGAAAGTCTCTTCCCAGCTCCCCTCCCCTCTAAAAAATGTCCTTTTAAAAACCCTGAGAGGAAACAAAGGAGAAAAGCACCCTGCAGGTGGATCCTCTCTAGAGGCCAAGCCTGACCCCTCAGCTGACAAGGTTCCCAGGATGGGCAGCCCTTACCCAGCCCCCGCTGTCCCCAGATACCTCTCCTCTGAGCTCCAGGGCCCAGCCCTGTGACCGACATTGCCCCAGGTCCTCGGCCTGCTCTTCTGGCAAGGAACCCCCAGCCTGCAGGTGGGTCAGCACAGCACCTCAGCCTGCAGCCACTAGTAGCCTGCAGTCACCAGTATGAGGATCCACTCTTCCTCCAGGGACCCACCCCAGGAGGGCCCTCCACCACCAGGGGAGACCCCGATTCCACCTGAGGGAATGTGTGAGTGATCGCAGATGGCACTGCAGCTGTGACTCGGGCCTGTCAGGTGGACTGCAGTTTGCCACCTGGAAGCCCTCTGCCGGGCATCCAAACTTGCCCCCAACACGGCCCGAGCCCTCCTGCCTTCCTGCTGGCTTCTCACCATCGCCATAAATGGGCTGCCTAGGAGCCGCGAGGCTGCACTCCCAATAGGCTCAAACCTTTGCTGCTGCCTGCACTTTGCTCCTGCCTTTCTCACCACCTTGCACTTTTTCCTCCCTTCCCGTTTCCCAGCTGAAATTCTCTCCACTTTAGAAGACGAAATTTGTGCTCTGAGTCAGCCAACATTTCTCTGCATCACCTGTCGGGAGGAGCCAGGTACCCTCCCACAGGGTGCTGCTCTAATCCCTGCTGCCCCCTAGGAAGAAGATCCCAAGGTCCCTGATTTATGGTGAAGAGGAGGGACTGTGAGGTTTTCTGGTGACCACAGAATCAGGGTTCACAGCCACCCCCGCTGCCGTTTCTTGCACCTGTACTGCGAGCCTTGCACCCACTGCAAGCTCTGACTGCTTCAGCCACCACAGAGCCTGGCCAGCACCTGCATTCTGCAGATGAGGAAGCTGAGGCTTAGTGAGTAACTTTCCCAGAGTCATGAGGTTAGGAAGTGGGGTGTATCAGGATGAGATTCAAACTCTGGTCCTCTTTTTTTCTTTTTTTTTTTTGAGACACAGTCTTGCTTTGTCGCCCAGCCTGGAGTGCAGTGGCACGATCTTGGCTCACTGCAACCTCCACCTCCCGGGTTCAAGCAATTCTCCTGCCTCAGCCTCTTGAGTAGCTGGGATTACAGGCATGCGCCACCATGCCCAGCTAATTTTTGTATTTTTAGTAGAGATGGGGTTTCACCATGTTGGTCAGGCTGGTCTCAAACTCCTGACCTCATGATCCACCCACCTAAGCCTCCCAAAGTGCTGGGATTACAGGCATGAGCCACCGCGCCTGGCCTACTTGATTCTTTTTTTTTTTTTTTTTTTTGAGGCGGAGTCTTGCTCTGTCACCCGGGCTGGAGTGCGGTGGCCGGATCTCAGCTCACTGCAAGCTCCGCCTCCCGAGTTTACACCATTCTCCTGCCTCAGCCTCCCGAGTAGCTGGGACTACAGGCGCTCGCCACCTCGCCCGGCTAGTTTTTTTTTGGTATTTTTTAGTAGAGACGGGGTTTCACTGTGTTAGCCAGGATGGTCTCGATCTCCTGACCTCGTGATCCGCCCGTCTCGGCCTCCCAAAGTGCTGGGCCTTATACCCTATCATCCAGCACGCTTTTTTCCCCGAACGGAATGCGAGTCCCCCTTAGGCAGAGAATCTATGGTGCCTATTTTCGGTCACCTGTGCTGTGCCTAGCATAGCTTCCTGCACCCATCAGCGCTAAAATATCCCATGGATGCTGTCTGGATGGCAGAAAGCACTTTCCCATCACTGTGCAAATGGCGCCTTCTACCCCCACCATGGCATGTGCACGGCATGCTGGAGTGCCCGGGGACTCTCACCCCGTCCTGGAGGTCCGGAGCCCTGGCCTGGTGTTCCCCATGCTGTCCTTGCCTTGTCACACTTGCTTTTTTCCTCCCACTCTCCAGGTCCAAGGCTTTGCCCTTGGCTTCAGTGTCTCTGCTTTCCGCAGGCTCTCCCAGGGTGGGCCCCTTTCTGCAGACAACTTCAACTATGGCCTCTATGCGAGGACATCACTATCTCTATCTTCAGCCTTTGCCCTTCTCTGGATTCCAGGGCTGCATTCTTCTTTCCAGCCTGACAGCTGCAGCCAGTGCCCATGGCCGCCGCAGCGTCACCCTGTCTTGAGCAAGCATCTCCTGTGAGAAGTCTCCACGTGCAACTTCGCTTCTCTCTAGCACAGTATCCTCTTCATTTCTCTGAGGACTTTTTAACAATCTGTGGTTATTTTATTTTTATTTTTTTTGAGACGGAGTCTCGCTCTGTCACCCAGGCTGGAGTGCAGTGGCCAGATCTCAGCTCACTGCAAGCTCCGCCTCCCGGGTTTACGCCATTCTCCTGCCTCAGCCTCCCGAGTAGCTGGGACTACAGGCGCCCGCCACCTCGCCTGGCTAGTTTTTTTTTTTTGTATTTTTTAGTAGAGACGGGGTTTCACCATGTTAGCCAGGATGGTCTCGATCTCCTGACCTCATGATCCACCCGTCTCGGCCTCCCAAAGTGCTGGGATTACAGGCTTGAGCCACCGCGCCCGGCCAACAATCTGTGGTTATTTTGTCAGTCCACACACTACCCTGTCTGCCTCCCTAGAACCTCTGTGCTGAGTGCATCCTATGGACCTCTGTCTTCAGGACCTGCCACTGTGCCTGGCACACAGAGGCACTCGATCAGTATTTGTGGAAGGCTTCAAGGGCTGCTTAAAACTGAAGTCAGTATATCTCCGCCCAACTAAATGCACTTGTTCTTTTCCTGTTGCACTGTTGCCATTCCTCTCACTCACTCTCATCCTTGAGGCTTAAAATCTTGGTCACCTTCCTTCTCTATTTTGCCCACTTCCAGTACCTTTTGCACTCAGGCTTTCCTTGTGTCTCTTCTGCACCAGCGCGGTGGCCCAAGCCCTCAGTTCCCATGTCCTTGGAGGATGGCAGCATCCTCCCCCTTCACAGACCAGCCCTCCCCTGCTCTTGGGTCCGCGCTCATTCCACCTCGTGCTTTTCTGTGACAATCCCTTAGTCAGGACCCTCCATTACTTGCCAAATAAAAGCCAAACTCTCACCCTGACTTCCAATATCTGACCACTGTGTTTTGAGACAGGGTCTGGCTCTGTCACCTAAGCTGGAGTGCAGTGGCACGATCATGGCTTACTGTAGCCTCTAGTCTCCCCAGCTCAATCAATCCTCCCAAGTAGCCAGGACTATAGGTGCATGCCACAGCACATGGCTCATTTTGGTTTTTGTTTTGTAGAGATGGATTTTTGCCATGTTGCCCAGGGTGGTCTCAAACTCCTGGGCTCAAGTGATCCGCCCACCTTGGTCTCCCAAAGTGCTGAAATTACAGTCATGAGCCACTATGTCCAGCCTGGTATCTTTCATTATGATGCCAACCTCCTTTTCCAGGTTTATTTCCCTTTTTTTCCAACTATATCCTGCATTCAGGAAGAGTCAGATTAACCAGGAATCAGGCACAGGCTGAAGACTCCCCACTTCTGCACACTCAGAAAACTCCCTGAAGAGGCATTCATTGAATGCCTGTCCGCTCCAGGTCCTGGGTGCCCCATGTGGTGGGGGGTGCGGTGGGGAGGTTAGTTCAAAAGCCAGGTCAGAGGGGTCCTACTGGGCTCACTCAGTCTCTTACAAAAAGACCACCTTGATGGCTCCTGTGGGCACGGGTAGTAGTCAGGCCCCTTCCCTGCCCTGGCAAGGGAGAAGGGATGGTGGAAAGGGCTGAGCTGCTTTGCATAAAGGTGACAAGGGCTGGTCAGGGCAGCTGGGCAGGTGCAGAGGGAGAGGAACTCCATCCCTTCCCAGAGGAACCAGTGTTCTACGAGAAACAATGACCAGGAACCTTTGAGAACAGGCCTGTCCACCCTGTGGCTTTAAATTGGTTTATTAACCAAGATATAACCCCTCTACTGAACGCTTGCAATCACGGAACATCTTATTTGCTCTGGGATGTAGGAAATGGAGAATGCAGGGCATTCAGAGTTTCAGTGGCGCCAGGTAATCCTCAGAGCTACCGGGGAGACACGGGGTTTCCTGCTGGACGGGAACAGGAATTTAAGCAGCTTCTCCCCATCCCCAAATCCTAAAAACAGAGTGTCCCCAGCAGGCTGAAGGGTCTGGAAGCTGATACCTGGGATACTGAAATAAGAATTAATACCTTCAGCTATACCAGAGGATATGGTGACGCTCTCAAGGGATATGTTTTGAGTACTCATTATAGTCAAATAGGTACTAGGCTCTGAACAGGGTGGCTAATGAACAAGGCCAAGGGGACACAGACACATATGCCAGTAACTGCCATGTAGTGTGACAAGACACTGACTTAGTTACTGCGCACAGTGGAAGGAAAGTAGGAAGGGGTGTGAGTCCCCACTCTTGTGTGGAACAGAACGCTCTGCAGAGGAGGAGTCGTCTGGGCTGAGTCCTGGGGAATGTTGGACACATTCTCAGGCTGGAGTGGGGAAGGACAAGCCCTTCCTTCTTCCTGGAATGCCCTTCTCAGCATCTGGACCTACCAACACCGTACCCATCCCTCCAGGGCCAGCCGAATGCCACCTCCTCTCAGAGTCCAGTGATGCCAGCAGTCTGAGCTTCCCTTGAACCACAGCTGTTCTCATCTCAGGGAGCAGCTTAGTTCCCGCATCCCTGATGCTCGGGTGTTCTGTACCTGCAGGGGCTTCCGGATGGTGAAGGAACTTGTCTTGTTCATTAGCCACCCTGTTCAGAGCCCAGTACCTATTTGCCTATAGTGAGCACTCAAAATATACTCTTGAGCGCGTGAGCACATCCTCGCCTAAAGCTCTTTCTCCTGATCAGATGGAACAGGCCTGGAGCTCTGTAATTTGGGCAATGGTTTATCGTATCCTCTTCTCAGGATCTCCTCACTATTATTCTTTAGAACTGACAATATAAGCAGTGTCGTTCCGTGTGGCAGATAGCAGTGGAAGTTACGCTGGATAAATTTCATGTTTCCAATATATCTGGACATTCCAGGTTCTACCTTGGTCCGAAGGAAACCTTTCTCTTTGGTGTCATGCTTTCTGATGTAACTGCCCACTTACTTGAAGCTACCTATGATCTGTATTCGGTAACACAAGAGACTGCAAGTACTATTTTACATCACCTCTAAGGGCAACTCCATAAAATATGGCTTAGTTTCACAATTAGTCTCACAATGCTACTGTAATTTATGTGGGGAAAACTTAGAACAAGTATCAATAGCAAGGAATTATTTTGAACATGTTAAGAATATGCAATGAAATTTTCCTCTGCACACACAAAAGCATGGCTCTTGCCTCCTTAGTAAAAATGCAAAGAGATTTTGCAAAGAGAACTTTCAGATCCGTTAGTTTCATAATACTTTAACTATAGGTTGTCTAGTTAATTACCACTCCCAAATAATGAAACATAACTTTTAGCAATTTTGAATGCCATAGTTTTTTGTAAAATAGCTCCATTTTACTGGTCTAAGTTTAAAATATTATGGCAATCACTGGCCTGCTGCTTCCCTGTTTGACTTCTCCGCTAGCTGTCCCAGAGATCTTGCTGATAAAAGATCTAACACATACAGTCTTCTGAGAACTCTTATTTGACTTTTTTGCTCCAAATTTCCAGATATAATGGTTGTTAAGGCAACACTATATAGAATCAGAAAGAGAACATGAGCTTACGTTTAAGGCAATCATTCACATTTACACACATATAATTGCAACTCTTTTTAAAAAGTGTAAATTTATAACACTGTCCTTCAAATATTATTCATATACCAGGTTTTGGGTTATGCTGCAAATCACTTGCCAATAAGTCTGGGGTTCATGGAGCAGGAATGACACATTAACCCTTTCTAGCCACTGGGGTCCTGGTTTGGAATAATATTGTGATGTACTGTCAGGAAGTAAGCTTGGGTACTAGGAAGAAATTAGCCGATTGCTCTTTTGGGGTTTTATACAGTCTTGCTGTGATTCACCTCAACCTGTGTTTCAAGTATATGTCATTAACTCTTCACAGACAGGAAAATTCAGACTCAGAGGTCAATGACTTGCCTTTAGTTCAAATTGAGGAGGTCAGAATATCTGATAATTTCCTAACCTCTAAATTTAACTCATGATACTTATGCCATGAACATTAAAACTGACTGTAACACTGTGCATCTAGCCTCTTTCAGGACACATTTAACAATATACTTTATTTTTTCTCATAATACGCCATGAAAGTAAGAGTCCCAGAGAAACTGAAATCTGCTATCTTTGCACCTTGTAACATGAAGGCACGTGATCCAAGGCACAGATGCACTAGATCTAAATGCTCCTGCCCTAATTACTGCATCTTTATGTGCAGGCTTTTCAAAGGGCATCTTTTTCCCTTTGCTACATTCCAACTCATTCTCAAACACAAGGCCAATGACCCCAGGTTCTTTCCAAACTGTCTCTTCTTTATTTTTAAAGGAAGTTCATTGCATCCTTCTCCAATCGACATTTTTACTGCACTTCAAAGACACCCCTTAGATATCATGCTTCTGACGGCTCTGCAGGAAAACAGTTTTAGGTGTCTTGTCCCTTTATGAGGGTGGCCAGTGAGTAACTGGTTTCACAGTTTTCTAAGTCTCTCTCTCAAGAGAGCCCTTGAAAGAGCAGACTGGAACTTTCCAGCAATCTCCTGACCAGTGAATGTGCACCTTGCCTTCTGAAAGTAACTTCTGAAGTGGTGATCTTGCCATCTGACCTTGGGCAAGCAATGACTTCCACGGCCTCAGTTTCTTCAGCTGTAAAGTGGCAATGTTGGCTGTGATCGTCTAGGTTCCCTCAGCCACGCTGAGATGGCCTGCTTTTCCTTTCCTCATCTAGCTCGTGGGGACTGGTGCCAGTACCACCAGCAACTGCATTTATTGTACACAGAGTTTTAATTGTCAGGGCAGCTGTGAGCCTAGCAAAGACTGACAGGATCAACTCTAGCCCATGGCTCTGACAGTTCTCTTTTCATCTAATTCATATCCAGGAAAGAAAAAAAAAAAAAAAAAGAACAACCATTAGTTATACGCTAATTTCTTCCTTCAAAGACATAAGAGGTTCCTTAGGTTCTGAGCCCCCTGGTGTGTCCCGTCCGATGGTTTGGTGCGGTGGCACCTTTTTAAGAACATGTGAGAAACATTCCAGTCCGTTCAAATTCAGGCAGAATCCAAATCACTCAAAGCCTTCTCCTACCAATTCGTATTTCATTTTAATGATCAAGCACAGAGGAAAAACCCTCCTAACCCTTACTGTCCACTGATTCAACGCTTTTATTTATTTATTTATTTATTTATTTATTTATTTATTTATTTATTTAGCTATAGGGTCTCACTCTGTTACCCAGGCTGGAGTATAGTGGCGTGATCTCAGCTCACTGCAACATCTGCCTCCCAGGTTCAAGTGATTCTCCCACCAGCCTCCCGAGTAGCTGGATTACAGGTGTGCATCACCACGCCTGGCTAATTGTTTTGTGTTTTTAGTGGAGATGGGGGTTTCACCATGTTGGCAGGCTGATCTTGAACTCCTGACCTGAAGTGATCCACCTGCCTCGGCCTCCCAAAGTGTTGGGATTACAGCTGTGAGCCACTGTGCCCAGCCAGTTTTCTGTTCTCATCCTCTGACTCTCAAGATTAAATGCTTGAAAGAATAAAACAGTCTTGCTAGATTGAAAAGCAAATGAGCAGATGAACGAAACAGAAAAGTACTCGGCAACCCTGCCATGTCCCCTGAGGAGGCACGGCCAGCTCTACAGTGAAGATCAGTGAGACGTTTCCCAGGCCCTGCATGGGAGGAAAACTAGGCTTGTCCTCAGTGGGTGCACCTGCCCTGCTGAGCTGCTCTCTGGATGACCATGGCCCTGCTGGGCCTCAGCCCCACCAGGAGTATGGCACTGTGCTGGGTCTGGTGGGGCAGGATGCACCCCTTCTCACTGGGTCTTCAGCTCACACCTGTCGTGCTGGTTTGGAAAACTCAATGACAAGTTCAGAGCATCCAGCTGGTGTGAGGGAGCAGCCTGGCGTGGCTCACTAAGGCCCAGCCCGGTGTCTCACAGGAGTAGTTCTGTGCACTGTGCACACTGTTTTGGGACTGGCATCTCAACCTTCCTGGCAAAGAACAGAGAAGGGAGGTAGACGTTCTCCTGGAGCCTCCTTCTCAGATGCTCTGTGCATCTTCACTTCCAAGGCAGGTGTCACCAGGGTTCCGGCCATCCTATGTGCACACCCTCCTTTAACTAGAAGAACAGTTGTTGGGGGCTGCACCCAGGGTGTGGGACACACTTGGTTGATCCTGTCCAGGTCTGAAGCTAGACTTTTACCCCGGCCCCCATTTCTGTCCTGGGAGAAAACAGATTCAGATGTGAGCCTGTGGTTGGCATCACACAAATGTGACTGTTCAGTTGTTACCATCTTTGAGATGATCTCCATGCCGACTTCTTCCTCCTTAGATGGACACCATGATCCCTACGCCACAGAGTTGTAAGGAAGTAAATGAGATAATGTGTATGAAAAACCCTACACCTGGCACTTGATAAACAACAATATTCATTTGTTCCTATTTAAAAGTACAGCTGCCCAAATGCCTTGTTTTTCAAGGGTGCATTCGAGAGAGACACAACGAACTTCAACATCACAGCCTCCGTGGGTGTCTTCTGCACTACTGCACGTGCTGGTGAACGAAAGTTCCTTGTCTGATGTTTTCTCTGTTGGCAGCACTGCAGAACTCAGAAATGTTAATCTGAGCTTTCTCTTGGTAGAACTGACAGATCTAAGATCAGCAGAAAGCTTCTAAGATTATCCCTAATAGGCTGGGCGTGGTGGCTTATGTCTATAATCCCAGCACTTTGGGAGGCTGAGGCGGGTGGATCATCTGAGGTCAAGAGTTCAAGACCAGCCTGGCCAACGTGGTGAAACCCTGTCTCTACTAAAAATACAAAAATTAGCCGGGTGTGGTGGTACGCACCTGTAATCCCAGCTACTTGGGAGGCTGAGGCAGGAGAACCTCTTCAACCCAGGAGGTAGAGGTTGCAGTGAGCTGAGATCGTGCCATTGCACTCCAACCTGGGTGACAAGAGTGAAACTCTGCCTCATATATATGTATATACATGAAAAGAGAGAGAGAGAGAGACCTTAATAAACTGGATTTCTTTCTGGCCAGCTCAGACACTGAGGTCTCCCGCCTCTCTGGATCTGCTGTTTGTCCTGCCTCTGCTTGTGGGATGTCTACAGGCTGCCACACTCGTAAGTGTGCTGCTGGCCTTATTCTTGCCCTCCTGGGTCACTCGTGTCTGTGTATGTTCCCTCTCGATCCCTCAGGCTTGTCTGTATTGTATTTTGGCCTTCCAGGCCACCTGCAGTCACCCAGGTCTCCAACCCACTAGACACCTGGCCCACGTGGCTCCTGTTGTCTCCCACAGGTCCTACTGCTGGGCAGCCTTGAGGAGCACAGAGGCACGCCTCCCTCCACAGACCCCGTGGCACGTCCCCAAGGTGCCAGTGTCACTTCCCATCTACACTTTTATTTGTACAATTTGTCTTATTGTTTAAACTGGACTGTATACTGCCGTAGGAAAAAGATTAAATTATTTTTCCATGACCGCATATACTTCACTTATAAGTACTTCACTTATAGTATATCTTCAAACGCAAGTTACAAAAGACACCAATAAATGCAAAGACATCTTGTGTTCATGGACTGGGAGACGTACCATTGTCAGGGTGAAGATCATGACACAAAGTGATCTACAGATTGAGTGTAATCCCTATCAAAACCCCAATGGTGTTTCTGCAGAAATAGAAATCCATTTTGAAATTTACATGGAATCTCAAGGGACTCTGAATAGCCAAAGCAATTTTGAAAACAACAACAAAAACAACAGCAAAATTGGAGAGCTCGCGTTTCCTGATTCGAAAACTACAAAGAGACAGTCACCACAGCAGTGTGGCGTCAGTCAGCATAAAGACAGACATGGATACCAATGACGGAACAAAAAACCCAGAAATAAACCCTTATGTACCCCAACTGATTTTCAACAAGGGTGCCAAGACCACACTATGGGGAAGGAACAGTCTCTCCAACAAACGGTACTGGAAAACTGGATATCCACATGCGAAAGAACACAGCTGGACCCTTACCTTACATCGTATATAAAAATCAACTCAAATAGATTGAAGACCCAAACATAAGACTTAAAACTATAAAACTCTGAGAAGAAAACAGGAGAAAAGCTTCATGACATTGGGTTTGGCAATGATTTCTTAGGTATGACACCAAAAGCATGGGCAATAAGAATAAAAACAGATAAAGTGAACTCCTACAACTTAACAACAACAACAACAACAAAATAAAGAGCTCCCACAACTTAACAACAATAACAACAAAACAAAGAACAAGCAAATAAGAGAGTGCTCAACATCGCTACTCATTAGGGAAATGCAAGTCAAAACCAACATGAGATACCATCTCATACCCATTAGGAGGGCTACTATCAAAACACCCAGAAAATGATAAGTATTGGGGAATAATATGTAGAAACTGGAATCCTTGTGTTCTGATGATTGGAATGTAAAATTGTGCAGTCATAATGGAAAACAAGTATGGTAGTTCCTCAAAAAATTAAATATAGAATTACCATATGATCCAGCATTTCTACTTCTGGGCTTGTGAACAGAAGAACTGAAAGCAGAGTCTCAATTAGACACTTGTACACTTGTATTCATAGCAGCATTATTCAAAATAGCCAGAATACGGAGGGAGCCTAAGTGTCCATTGACAGATTATTGAATAAACAGACTGTGGTAATATTTGTTATGGAATAATATTCCTCCTTAAGGAGGAAGATAATTTTGACACATGCTACAACATGGATAAATCATGCATCAACTATGCTAAGTGAAATAAGCCCATTACAAAAAGACACACTCTATGGTTCCACTTACACAAAGTTCTTAGAGTGGTCAAATTCATAAAGATGGAAAAAATGGTGGTTGCCAGAGCTTGGAATGGAGAAAATGGGGTAGAGTTTTACTTTGAGAGGAAAAAAGAGTCCTGGAGATGGGTGGTGGTGATGGCTGCACGACACTGTGAATGTACTTAATGCCACTGAACTGCACACTTGAAAATGGTTAAGATGGTAAGTTTTATGTGTACTTTATCATTATTTAAAAAATAGTCGACTGGGCCGGGCATGGTGGTGCATGCCTGTAATTCCAGCACTTTGGGAGGCCGAGGTGGGCAGATCACGAGGTCAAGAGATCGAGACCATCCTCGTCAACATGGTGAAACCCCGTCTCTACTAAAAATACACAAAATTAGCTGGGTATGGTGGCGGGCGCCTGTAGTTCTAGCTACTCGGGAGGCTGAGGCAGGAGAATCGCTTGAACCGGGGAGGCAGAGGCTGCAGTGAGCCAAGATCGCGCCACTGCACTCAAGCCTGGGCGACAGAGCGGAAATATCATCTCAAAACCAAAAAACTAAAAACCAAAAAACAATAAACAAAAAAATTCCACCGATACTTACCTTGAAAAATAAAATAAATCACTAAAAAAAGAAAATCAGTAAGAAAAGAAAAATCATTTTTCTTTTCAAAAAGGAGATTAAAAGTATCTTTTCAAAAAAGACAAGAAGTGTCACACTAAAGCTACTTCCTTGGGGGTGTCTGAGCCTTGGCCTTAATTGTTGTATCATTAGCACCTGGAACAGTGCTGGTTACATCATGGGAACTGGGTAAACGAAATTTTAAAAATAAGGTGCAGGGATGAACACATGGGTTCTGATTATTCTTTTCTTAAATTTCTAAGTCTACTCGTTGAGCTATTTTATATTGCACTGACATGTATATATTCTTTTCTCAATTGAAATCTTTTCCTATTTATGTAAAATATTTACATTTGTTTTTTTTTCTTAAGGTTGAAAGCCTTTAACATATATATATATATGTATATATATATATGTATATATATATACATATATATATATATAAAATGCTCTGTCACCCAGGCTGGAGTGCAGTGGCGCAATCTTAGCTCACTGCAGCCTCTGCCTCCTGGGTTCGAGCCATTCTCCTGGGTCAGCCTCCTGAGTAGCTGGGATTACAGATGTGAGCCACCACACCTGGCTAATTTTGTGTATTTTCAGTAGAGACGGGGTTTCACCGTGTTGGCCAGGATGGTCTCGAACTTCTGACCTCATGATGTGCCCACTCTGGCCTCCCACAGTGCTGGGATTACAGGTGTGAGCCACTACACCTGGTTGTCTGTAACATATTTTTATACAAAACTGGAAACAAGAGCATGATGAGCCTGCAGATACATTCCCAGATTCAACAACTTAGGATATTTAATTTGGTCACAGTGTATATGTGTTAATGATAATGTCCTCAGAGTCAGGATCACGTTGTTATGTCATGCACACCCCACTGCCAGGTCATACATGTGGAGGCTGAGGCATATGGAGGTGAGTGACTGGACCCAGGTGACACAGAGAGTGGGTGGTGGAGCTGATGCTGGAACCCAGGACACCTGTCTCCATGGCCCTGGCTCTAGGACGTCTGCCAAATGCATTAGCCTGAATTTTATTTATACAAGTTGATCTTAACTAATAAGGTTAATTTTCCAAAACTTAGCCCATTTTTTTCAGATAAGGCTAACGGAACTTTCTAAAACAGAAAATAAATGCCTTATGAGTCAGTGGTCTCCTGGCCCTGGTGTTTGAGCTTTTGAAATGTCACTACTGTCTCCAAGAGCTCAGTTCTGTGTCTGGAGCCCTGACGTATTTGGAGCATGCACATGCACTGGGGAAGCTGGCTTTGGGGCAGCAGGGCTGCACTGCTGTGCAACTCAGAAGAGAAAGTTATTGCCTCCACAGGCAGTTACAATTCACATGGCTAAATGAGACCCAGATTTATCCTTATTTTTGTCAATGAGGAAGCAATTTATTCATTTTGGAAAAATGGTTTTTGCCCTCTTTTTTTCACCCTGCTCCCCAGACAGATTTGCCACCACAAATCACAAATTCAGGCTCAAAGGAGACGACATCTGTGCAGAGCTCCGTAAATGGTGAGTCAGTACACATGGTGACGTAGGATTGATCTGATTGTTGGAAAACATAAATTCACATCTTTCGGGCGCAGTGGCTCCCGCCTGTGATCCCAGCACTCTGGGAGGCTGAAGTGGGCAGATCACGAGGTCAGGAGTTCGAGACCAGCCTGATCAACATGGTGAAACACTGTCTCTACTAAAAACATACAAAAATTAGCTGGGCATGGTGGTGCGTGCCTATAATCCCAGCTGCTCAGGAGGCTGAGGCAGGAGAATTGCTTGAACCTGGGAGGCGGAGGTTGCAGTGAGCTGAGATTGCACCACTGCACTCCAGCCTGGGTGACAGAGTGAGACTCTATCTCAAAAAAAAAAAAAAAAAAAAAAGTCCGTCTTCTGGATCTGCGCTAGGCTCCTGGCTGCACGCGGTGCCTCTCTCTACCGTATAGCTGAGACACTACCTGTAAAGGACCGCGTTGGAGAAGTGCTGAGTGTCCCTTCAAGCAGCCTCTCCCCAGGAGGCAATCTTTACCTGCACTAGCCACAAGGAAAGACTGAAGTCTGGCCCCCAGAGCACCACGCTGGAGGTCTCAGTGGCGGGGGACACATCTCACCCAAGGCCACTCTGCCCTATCCAGTTGCAGAGGGGCTCCTCGGTGTGGGGGAGAGTAGGAGGGTTTCTTTTGCCACAGGATGACCACTGGCTCCTTGGGAGCCTTGGTCCTCTTGACTGATTCATGGATGGCTGACCACGAATCCTCTTAAAGAGATCTTTGATGCCTCCAGACTCCTGACAAGCATGAAGTCCGTGATGATGTGTCATGGGCCTTCTGGAATCTCTGTGTCAAGGACATTCTTCCCCAGACAGAGTGGAGAGTGAGGACCGAAAGGAGAAAGAGACAGCACAGGTGCACAGTGGACAGCACCCATCAACCTCTGTGCTGGAAGCGGTGCTTATGCACTTAGGCAGGTGCTGAAATGAGAGAGGCTGCACCTGAAGACAGCGGGTCAAGTCTCAGTATGACAGCAACATGGCAGATTATAAAAACCAGATGAGGCAGCAGATAGCCGCTGTATGGTAACTCGTGCCACAATAAAAATGTCAGTTTTCTGTATTATTTTACAACATTGACTAGCTCAGGAATGCTTTCAAGCAGGACACTGATACCCTCCGTTGTTAAAGACAGACATAGGCATTTATTAACTGGTGTTCACACGGCTCTTTCACTGCCTGAGTTTGTGAGGCGAGACCAGATTTCCTGTCCTTAGTATTCCTGCGGGAGCAGCAACCATGTGGGCGCCTCAAAACGTTTCCATGAGAAATGACAGTCAAGGGCAGGTGCCCCGCACTCACCAATTTCTATCCCACTTACTTCCTCTCTCCCTGGAGAGTTGGGCAAAATTCTCTGTCATTACTTTTATTCTTTACTCCTAAAAGATCCTTGTAACAAAGAATTCAAGCAAAAAAAAAAAAAAAATTCCCATAATTAGACTAAGAGGCATCCCATCCCTCTCCCCTTTGTAAAGTGAGGTAAGCTCTGTGCATGGCAGCAAACCGGCTGCCTCTGCAGGCCTGCCTTGCGTAGCGCTGGGCTCTGGAGTTTCTGGAGCAGTGTCTTGGAACTGCTCGAAGGCTGGTAGTGCCAGGGGTGTGTGTGCAAACGGATACCTGAATGATTATCTAGAAAACGTGCCTCTGAATTCCGAGTGAAAAGACAATAATTTTGAGGGTTATTTGCCTTCAATTTGGGTAGTCCATCATGAGCTGCCTTTATATATGCCACAGGCCTTCCTACTGAAGGTGTACACAGCATGATCTCTTCATGGGGATTGAGGTGAAAACACCAGTTATCACCCAGCAGATGCTGCTTCTCTACTGAGGACCCTTCAACTTGTTCACTGTTTCAAAGTTGAAGCTGCAATTTGCGAAGTCGCATTTTCCCGACGGCTTTTCCACCTGGGCCTTGCTGAGGAACCTACAGTATCATCCCGCTGCCTACTGGCACTGGGCCCTGCGCCCACACAGCCCAGTGCTCCGCCCACCTCTCTCCAGGTGAGAGAGCATCACAGGCGTCCTCCTGGACAGGTAGCGGGAAGCTCTCCATTGTTACAGAATGTTTCCTCTACTGTATGACATACTCAGTTGAATGAAAAAAAAAATCCATCTTTCTGAATGGGTAATTAAATTGATTTCTTCAAGAATACTTGCACAGAAAAATATATACGTCTAGAGTAAGATTTTAAAAATCGACATATACATTTGGAATTATTTGTCTCAGATCACAGAATCTAGAACATTTAAGTTGCTTGAGACACTATGTAGCTTGGCTTTCAGCTCACAGCCAGGAACTAAGGCACACGCTTGGGAAGACAACATTCCGACTAAGTCACTTTGCGGGCATGGTGCTGTTCCCCAGCCAAGCCTGCAGTTACAAACATCTGGGGAGCAATGAGAGTTTGCTTAGAGAAGAGAGACATCCTGGATACCTCAACGGCTCTCATAAGGGTGAGGGGCTGGAACTGCTGGGGGTAGATATATGTAGAAGTCACATGAGGCGGGTTTGAGTTTAATAGAAAAAAAACCCAAAACAACTTTCTGTTGGCCTACGGAGAGTGGGAAGGGCAGGCTTGCGGGCCAGTGGCGAGCTCCTCATTCACCACGGGCCTCTGCGGGGCATATGTGGTTCCTGCTCTGGTGGAGGGAGGCTGGGCAGGGGACACTGGATGTTGTGGGATCTTCGGTGGCAGGGCCTTTTTTTTTTTTTAAACATCATTGTTGCATGTTTTACGTATCATCAAATTCACTCATTTCAACTGCACAATTCAGTAGCCTTTAATAGCTTTACCAAGTTGTGCAAGCTTCACGATACACCAGTTTTAGAACACTTTCATCCCATTGAGGTCCTATGGGGACAGAGTTTCAACTAAAGCAGGTCTCTTGGGACGACGGCGGTCTTGGGAGGGGCCTGTCTCACATGCATTCCAACCTAGTCCTCCCAGTTACAGCCTGGGTACCTTGCTTTGGGTGTGACAGGGTGTTGTGCCAATAAGCAATATCCATATTGTCTACCCAGATAGGTTCAGGCAAGGAAGGGGCTGGATGGACAGGAAAAGGTTGGCAGGTGGGTGACAGCACCCAGTGGGCCAAAGGCAGATGCCATTGAGGGGGCAACGGGATAGGGTAGCTGCTTCTCTCACTGCCCCCCCACCCCCACTCACAAATAGTGAATGTGTTTCAGGCAGAGGACGCTTCACTCTGACCATGTATCATAATAAACTTCAATGATTCTTTCAGCAATAATGAATTACTTGAAAAGGACTTTGTTATTCAGGAAACTGAATAACTGAAACTCAGAAACTTCTAGTAAAAAGATGATCATAATTGTTACATAATATCCATTAAAAAAAAACAAACAAACCGGTAACAGCCATTTTAAACCCAATTCATTTCCCTGACATGTTAATATATGTTAACCAGAAAAAGGGAGTCCTTTTTAAACCTGGGCTCCCTGTGGTGCACCCCAAAAGGAAGTCTCGGTGGCCTAGACTCCGACGTCCAGTCAGAGCAGCACCCTTGCTGCACACCCCACATGTGTCACCTGGCTCCCCAGCTGTGGACCTGTTGTGTTCTTACAGCAGGTGCCTAAGTGGCTCCTTGAAGAAGATGATGTGCTTGCTGTGTTAGGTACACCCGCATCCTTCCTTGCTAAAGCATTCCTGGAAAGCCCCTGCTGACCACATCTGGGGGTAATAACCATGGGATGGGCCAGGCACAGCCGCCAAACCATGTGCCAATTACATTTCAAGCAAGGGGTCCTATTGAGATCAGCATCATTTTTTTAAGGCAAAGTCTAGGATTTCAGTTGTAGGAATTTTAAAACATCAGGAGTTAATTTTTCACACAAATCTTGAAGAGTGGGGGCTTTTGGTGTCTTTAGATTGATAGCATCTAAAATTCAAAAGACACAAAAACAACACAATGTGCCCAGAAAACTAAGAACACCACTTTGGTTTTCTGAAACTTTGAAAATACTGCAGACACGGGATGCATTTCTGTGGAGAGGCTGGGGAGGAAAACGGACGTGGGGGGTCACATGTAGCACGTCCAGTAGGAGAAAACACAGACACGTGTCAACAAGGAAAAGGCACAGGAATCACACCTCTGGTTCAAGTCGTCAGGCAGTGTGATCAAAGCTGCAAGAAGCAGGGACGCAGATCAACTGAATAAGAGGCATATGTCAAACCAGATTTGGGAGTAGATTCTCTCTATTCTGATGATTAGTATCTAGTACCTGAATTCAACCTACCAATTTAGTTTGTGAAGTATAGGCAATACAAGATGACAGGAGATGTTGGTGGCAAAGAATATTCCCATACAGATCTGGAGTCTTTGAGAGCTGCCTAGAAGACAACCATATTAGCAACTCTTTCTTTCCAGCATAGTTCCATGGGTTTGTAAATAAACCAGAGCTGATCATACCAGACGGCCTTCATTTTCTCACATCATGACCTTCAGATATGGCAGATCACAAGTCCCAGCAAGCAGTTTTCACCCAGTATCTGAGCCGCGCCACATAAAAGATGTGGCTTGGGTGACTGGTACCTTGGCATCTAAGGATCAGAGTTCCCACACGATTATAACGAACACCATTTGCAGCGAATACCATGAAGCAGTCCTCCTGGCTTCTGGAAAACTGCTGAGGAGCCCTGTAACTGGCCTGAAGTCTGGGTACAGGCCTCACTGATCTTTTTCAAATTATCCACTTGAGTTAAATCCTCATGGGCAGTGCCATAGGTCCCTGAGTGGACTGCACAGCAGGTGCTATTAGATCCTAGTTGTAATCAGTGGGTGATGGTCCAGGAACCTGGGAAGGCTCTAATAACATGCAAGGACTATCATCAGAATACTTCAACACTTAAGCAGCTTCGCATCTTCAAAGCTCACTACAAACATTAATTAATTAATATGTATGACACCCCTGTGATGTCGTTAAGTATGATTACCTCCATTTGACATATAAGGAAACAGACAGGTTAAGTGGCTTGCTTGAGGCCACACAAGCCCGAGTGGGTCTGGGAACGTAATTTAGAAGCACCTGATCCAGGACACATGGAGGCGTGCCAGTGGCAGGTCAAGAGGCTCACCCACTCCCCAGCCCTCGCCATCCCCAGCAAGCAGGACTGTGGCTGCAGGAGATCTGCTGATAGGCTGTCAGAGGACCCTGCCCCGATCTTCCTCAACCATGTTCCAACCCAAAAGAGTTAGTAAGGGTCTGACAGAGAGCAAGTGAGCAAGAGCGAGCTCTAGCAAATCCACTTCTGGGTCCAGCTGCAGTGATGGGGAGCGCAGCCCTTGCTTCAGCATTCCCTGCTGCTGAGACGGAGCAGGCAGTGGACAGTCGGGTGTCACTGTCAAGGGGCGGGTGCCCGAGGGCGGAGAAAATGGAGGAAGCATGGGTAGGAGGAGGCTATCATCTGAGGGTCATCAAAAAACCCGTGACAGACAGCTACACTGGGGAGACGGAGGAAGGACCTGAGAACTAGATGAGATACCACAGCTCCTGCACCGGGAGTTGCAAATGGCGACTTGCCCTGGCTGCAAAGCTGCTGGTGGAGGGAGAGGAACTGCGTGGCTGGAAGGTGTCGTGCAGGACTGGGAAAAGAGGGAAGGGAGCCAGCACTTCTTGGTGCCTTCTGTGTTCCAGACCTTTACAGCATTCACTTGTTGAATCCTCAGATCAGTTCCACCAGGTGAACACGACTTCATCTTATTCTTGTCTTAGCACTGGGACATTGAGGTGACAATGGTGAGTTTTCAGGCAGGATTAGAATCAGATCCATGTCTGGATGGTGATGGCGACCCCACATCACTTGAGACAGGTAAGGACTCTGGACGTTGGAATCAGTGACATGGCAGGAGGGCCTCTGGGAAGAGCTGGAGAAGGTGCAGACTTGGGAATGGCTGGAGAAATGACAGCAGCACCCTGTGTGCTGGGGGCTCCACTTTGAGTTCTGGAACCTGTGGCATGGGTGACTAGTACCTTGGCATCAAAGGATTAGAGTTCCCACACAGAGAAGCACAGTTGATCCGAGGACAGAGTCTCAGAGAGAGGGGGAGGGCCCAGAGGTGGGACTGGGAGGTCCAGGCCTGTCTGTACCACTGGAACATCCAAGGAGAAGCAGTCCAGTGGGCTGTATATACGACATCAGCTGGTTTATGTTAATGTATGTATACTGTCCTGAGAGCCAAGGGAAATGCCTGACATTCTTAACGAAGTTGAGCTGAAAAAAATCAGTCCAACATTTTCCCAATTCTTTGACAGAAACACAAATTTAGGGCTTACTGCTGCATAACATTTTGTGTTCTCTCCTGCCAAGATGCTGAGGGCAGTCGGCTGGGAGGAATGCTACTTTGGGGATGAATTGAAGTTTGCTGAATAAAGAATGAGCTCAGATTCAGAAGCAAAACTTCCATAGTGTATGAATCCTCCCAAGGAGACTGTCAGAATAAGGATATAGGTTTGCATTTATTTATTTTACTGAAAGCTTCCTACTTCCCTCCGTTCTGGATATCGTAAGGGGTTTGACCTTTTCTTTTCAAATATGACATTTCTTTCTCTGATCTCCTTAGCCAGATGTCAAACCTAAAATAGAATTTCTTAGAACTTACTGCTCAAATATGCTACTTAAGAGCAGCCTGTAGCTTTTCTTAGTGTCTTATGGATTTTCTAGAACATGCGCTGAGAAGGAAAGGGAGAGAAATACACCTCAGGGCATCTCTGCAATCTCCGTTAGGGATGCTGGGCAGTGACAGGGATGCAGAGAAGAGTCTCTGCAATCTCCGTTAGAGATGCTGGGAAGTGACAGGGATGCACAGAAGCACAGTGCAGTCGTTGGCTCCGAAAAGGCAGCCACTGTTTTCATTTAGGAGTCCAGGTCAGTCTGAACTGTGGGACCTCCTTCACCAAAGCACCCCCAGATTGCCTCTTGTTCTTACCGACTTAACTGAAACATCCCAAGGTTCGCTAGAAGAGATTTTAGCTATCATCTCTTCTAGAAGAGCAGGAAACCAAGCTCCTCTTTCTCTGCTTTTTTATCCTTGCCCCTACAGAATTCTTCCAAAGGTACCAGTGATGCTTTTGTGAATGCAAGTACACGGCAGCTCTCCTCCTCACAGCCTGGAACCCCCAACCCTACCACTGGCCTGCAGCACCTTATGTGACCGCTTGTGGCTACCACCCTCACCACTTCTCTGTGCCAGGAATACTGGCCCCACTGCTGTTCCTTCATCTGGCAAAGCATACACCTGCCACAGGGCCTTTGCACAGGAGTCCCCTGGTGTCCGGTGAAGATCCGTGTGGCCTCCTCCCTCATTTCCTCTGCTGAAATGTCTCATTAGAGATGCCTTCCTTGATCACCTTTACCCTGCTTTATTTTTCTTCATAGCACAGATCTCCTCCTGACATGTTATTCACTTGTTTGTGGTCTGTGCCCTCCTCTTAGAATGGGAGCATGTAATTTATTTGTCGTAATTTGTTGGAATAAGTCACCTACTGGCTTAGCACTCTCAGGACTCAGAGCGGTGCCTGGCACCTGGTAGGCACCCAGTAAGAACTTGTTGAGTAAGCACTTACATTTATTTCAACAAATAAATCACATGCATGCCCTGTTATAGTTTCTTTACAATAATTAGGCTAAAAGTAGATTATAAAAAGAAAAAAAAGTAACCCAGTCACATTTACTACACATAAGAATGTTACCCATTCTTAGTCCAAAAATCAGCTCTTAGAATGTTTATCATTTCTTTGTAAGGCCGAGAATCTGCTCTTTGCCACATGAACTAATGAAAGTCTGGACCCACGAGCTGGCCCCAGATTTCTGGATCATCCGAGCATCTCCTTTACTCTCTGGTCCCTCTCACCTGCCCACCCACGGAACCACACTGTCCTCTGTCACCAGCACTGAGGTGGAGGAGCATTCCTACAACTTCATTGTCCACTCACATGGGAGACCGGGCATCTTCTCTCCAGAGGAGAGGAATTACTTCTCCTTAGAGAGGCCTGAGATGAATGAGTGTCCTGTTCTCCCTAGAGTCCCCGATCCATGGCGTCTGGCCACTCCTACAGGTACAGCACAGACAATCACACAAGGAAGCGGAAAGCAGTGTGCTTTTGAGTATATGCCATATTGGTGAGAGGTGATTTACTGTATCTCTCTGTCATATGGACATGTTTGAGATTCAAGTAAACAATTCCCTGATCAGCCGCAGTTCTAGCCTAACAGGGAGAAATGCTAACGTTTAACAATTTAAGCATATTTAATTTGGAAACTACTAGTGATTACATAGCAGTAAAGAGGCTTCACATGGGGTAGAGATTTTTTAAAAATCTCATTGATACCCAAGGTATAGCACAGTAGAAACATTTAGAAACTACAGTTAAAAGTGCCCTATCTGTGGAATGAACACAGTCACGTCGGTATTGTCCACCAGGATCACTCACACACGACACAGTGCTATGTGAATACAGATACACTTCTGCATATTCAGTGGGCTTTGCACATCTCTACCACAGAGTACGCACATCTCTTGGACGGAGTATGACTGGTGGAAGTGCAGTTGGCAGTTTATCTTTGACTACTGTATTCAGAGGCGGCTCTTGCTTTTAAGGGCACAATATATATAACCATGATTGCTTTACAGGGATTTGTTTCAATTCCATGTTTGAGGGAGGTAATGGGCCAGCCTAAGAATCAAAAGTGATAATGAAATATGAACGTAAAAGGGGAAGGGAGACAGACCTTTGGCTTGCTAGTACAACAGAATACTTATTTGGGGTTCACTTTATACATGACTTTCCCCCGTTTTCCTACCCATTATCCATTTGGGGAGGAACGAGATCTGACAGGGAGGTGCACAGGGCAGAAGGCTTTGCTGTTGTTTTTGATGTCTTGGTTTCCTTCTTTTACCAGGACCAGAGCAGGGGGCCTCCTTTCTGCTCTCTGGCGGCCACATACTCCTCCTCCACGGGTAACAATAGGATGAAGGAGGACACACATGGGCCTTGCTACACATAATAGCTAAACAGCCCTAGAATACAGGGTCTGTGTACATATCATCATGTCTTAAGGCTGCAAGGAAGCTTGCTGTGAGAAAAAGCTCTCCTGAGCTCAAATAAGAACTACTTTCTAAATGTCACCTTAATATATCTGGCAGGTTTGGATTTGGTATCCAAGTTGAGTCCTATAATACGTAGACTATTTCCTTTTGGAGACCGTATTTTTAATTTCAGTGACTTGGAGGAGTTAAACTGGACCTCTGGGCACATTAACAGAGTTCAGCCAAGTGGGTCATCAGTGGAGGAGTGACAGCGACACTTCCATTCACGCAGGGCTTCTGGTCTATAGAAGGGCTTTCACATAATTGGGCTGACTATACGGGAAGTGAATTGATTAGGCATTTGCCCCTTGTTATGGATGAAGCAGCTAAGGCCGTGAGAGTCCCTGAGGGTCGAGTAGCTCTCAGATCCTAGAGATGGGAGTCCTGCTCTGCCCAGCATCCTCTCCCCTGCACCCCAGTACCTGCGTCCCCTCCTTTTCTCTGTCGTCTTTGTTTTACAGTATGGATCTGGTGGGCTATGGTTCCTCTCCTGTTGGTCCTGAGGATGCACCAGGACCAAGAATATGTCTTCTTTATGGAGGAAACATGGTTAAGTGCCAAGTGTACGGCCCCGACCCTTCCTCTATTCTCTCAGCCTAGTTACACCAGGGAGGTAAATTCCTGCCTGTTTGCCTGCCTACTTGTTTATATTAAAAGTTCTTGCAAATTTAAAAGTTATACACTCAATGATCCAAAGGTAAAGTTGAGAAGACTATAAAGGACCGTAAGCAATATGAAATTATACAGTCAGCTTTTCACATGACGGTTGTGTGATCACTAATGGAATTATTGAGTTTCCACAGAATGAAAAGGACCCTTGGGATCCGGAGCTGTGGTTGAAATTGCTCCCTCTCCGGGGGTGTTGTGTAGTAGCTTCTCCTATAACGTCTACAGCGGACTTACGACACATTTACATTTTTGGTCCTGAAGGTCACAGTGTCCTTCTAAGTGGAACGATGGTGGAGACTGGGAACTAACTTCTTCACTTCCTCTCTTTGACAGCCTGAACTCAGCTTGGCACTGGCTTTCTATCCACCTTCTGTCCAGCAGTGAATGGAATCAACTCTCCCATTGATGGAGCACCCTCTGGGAGAAGGCACCGTGTTTTCTGCTGAGTGCTAGGACCTTCGCAGTCTTCACAGAGCAACAAGTCAGAACTCAGTGAGCAGAGCAATGCCAAAGACAAGGCCTGGTATGCAGACACACATGAGCCTAGAGCAGCTGTGCCCACCCCATGCCCCTACCGCGGACCCAGTGAGGACAGCTGTCTTTGAGAGTGGTGACGGTAGGGTTCTACAGAAGAAGCAGGTCTGTTCAGCAAACTGCGAGATGGCTGGGCTCAGACTGATCAAAGTCTACCATTTTGCCTTATCTATCTAGAACCATAACTCAAGAATGAAATTGCCCCAGCTTTTCTCCTCCCACCATTAAATTCCATTCAATCATAGTAGGCAAAATGCAGTCACGCTCAAGCAGCCAGATGTTATCATTACAGACTGCTCTTTATAAACCCATGCTGAAACCTGAGTGGTTGATGAGACCAGCTAAGCAGTTGTACCTTTGACCCAACTGCATTAAACTTGCCCTATCAATTTAAGCTCAGTATAAACACTATTTCCCAGAGCCCCTCGTGAAGTCAGCAGTGAGAAGAAGCTGACTAAGCCTAAACATTTTTTAACAGCAATCTTGTCTTACAACACCAAGGGGATTTGCTGGGTATCTGGGGCTTTAGAAAGCCATATGAGCATGCTGAAAGAATTAAAATCCTTTAAAAATGAAAAATTGATGGTGACAGTCCTGTCTGAAGACTGGTTGGTCTAATGGCAACATGGAATGGGCACTTTTGTATTTTTTTTTTTTTTTTTGGTCTGAGACACTTTTGTATTGTTTTGTAAGTAATATATTTGTATTATTTTTCTTCTTTCTCAAATGTTTGCTTTAAGGTGGCCATTCCAACTTTTTAAAAATGAAAAAATGTGCCCCACGTATCAGTAAATTGGACTTTTTAAGAGGACTTGAACATATTTATTGTACTGGTTAAATTTCTTTCTAATAAAGAATAGGACCCTCTCCGCATTCAAACAATTCAGATAATTCAGACAATAAGATCGCAGTTCTCTGCACACTGCACGCAGCTGACATCCCGGGAGTCTGGCCGATGCACAAGTCCCAGGGTGAATGAAGGGGCGACTGCACATGGCTATTGATTTGCTCATATTTCAATAAAACTTAGATGTTCTATAAAATGTAAGCATATATTTGTCTTTTGTAAATAAATATACCTCAGTGTAAAGGTATTTCAAAAGAGAAGGCTGATCTCCTGAGAAGTGTTTACTTTTTTCTTTTTTTGCTTTGTATAAAAAGTTTATTCAGTTACTTTGTGGCTGAGTTTCCAAATAAGTAGGAGACTGTTACTTTGTGTTAAAATGCTAAAATAGAACACTGGGAAACAAATAAATGTTTAAGATTTATAAACTCTTATAGAAATGACTTTGTAACATATCTTATCAGTAAGATAAAAAGATCGTTGAATAATAAATTGCAAATTATAAAAATTAGGTAGAAAATGTAAATATTTTAAGAGACACTGGGGGCCGAGCACAGTGGCTCATGCCTGTAATCCCAGTACTTCGGGAGACCAAGGCGGGCAGATTACCTGAGGTCAGAAGTTCGAGACCAGCTTGGCCAACATGGTGAAACCCCATCTCTAATAAAAATACAAAAATTAGCCAGGTGTGGTGGCACACGCTTGTAATCCCAGCTACCTGGGAGGCTGAGGGAGGAGAATTGCTTGAGCCTGGGAGTTGGAGTTTACAGTGAGCTGAGACCGTACTACTGCACTCCAGACTGGGCAACAGAGTGAGACTCTGTCTAAAACACACACACACACACACACACAGAGGAAATAAAAAGGAGTCGAAACATTAAAACAGAACATTCTCCATTAAGGGGAAGAAAACAATGCTACGAATTTAGAAATAAACTTTCTTGAAATATGTGTAAAGATGTATATACAAAGCAACACATCATGTAATTCTGGCCAAATCAAACAAGTACCAAGGTATCAGCTCAGGAGAACAGAGCCAGTGAGTTGCCAAAGGGACTTTTACACTGAACTTGACAGACCCTGGAACTAGTGAAGACTCACAGACCTGAATGGAATATATTTCTAACTTGTGTCAATACTGTTTTCACTAGAGAAAACCTCTCTGCAACATTAAAATCGAATGCCAAGGTCTAAGAACGCTCTGTCAAATGTCTTGCTACCCTGATTAAAAGAATTATTATAATTTTTCTCTGGAAGGAACAGACAGAAGACATTAATTTCATACGATAATAGAAAAAAGTGCAAAGCAGGGTTGGGCAGGCTGGGATGAGGGCTGGCCATCACAGTCTGGTGTGCTTTTTGGGAATTTCATGGGCCTCTCTGGGGCTCAGCCTTCTCAGCCAAGCATGCACTTCAGAGGAGATGGCCTCTGGCGTTCACTCAGGCTCCACTGTCCTGAGTCCACACTCCGGAAGCACACACACACTCTCTGGGATACACTTCAGCATCAGTCATCTCTGAGGTTCTTCCCATTTCGAGAATTCAATACATGTATGAAATGTTTGTTTAGAGAGAAACTATGCACATTGTGGATGACACCTTCCTATGTCATGTAAATAGAGATGCATATTAAAAATGGGGGCGCTGAAAATGAGATTGCCACGTGCTGCAGCACTTCATGGCAGATCAGATGCCTCTGTGTTCAAGCAGGGGTTTGGCATCAAGAGCTGTCACCAGCTGGGTACAGTGGCTCACACCTGTAATGTCAGCACGTGAGGAGGCTGGGGCAGGGGGATCACTTGAGGTCAGGAGTTCAAGACCAGCCTGGCCAACATGGTGAAACTCCATCTCTACTAAAAATACAAAAAGTAGCCAGGTGTGGTGGCAGATGCCTGTAATCAAAGCAACTAGGGAGGCTGAGGCAGGAGAATCACTTGAACCTGGGAGGAGGAGGTTGGAGTGAGCAGAGATAGTGCCACTGCACTCCAGCCTAGGTGAAAAAGCGAGACAAGACTCCATCTAAAAAAAAAAAAAGGCTGGCCAGGCGCAGTGGCTCACGCCTGTAATCCCAGCACTCTGGGAGGCCGAGGCGGGTGGCTCACGAGGTCAGGAGATCGAGAGCATCCTGGCTGACACGGTGAAACTCCGTTTCTACTGAAAATACAAAAAACTAGCCGGGTGAGGTGGCGGGCACCTGTGGTCCCAGCTACTCGGGAGGCTGAGGCAGGAGAATGGCCTAAACCCGGGAGGCGGAGCTTGCAGTGAGCCGAGATCGCGCCATTGCACTCCAGCCTGGGCGACAGAGCGAGACTCTGTCTCAAAAAAAAAAAAAAAAAAAAAAAAAAAATTAAAAAAAAAAAAGCTGTCACCGCCTGTCCCATGACGGCTTCCTTGGGAAGGGAGAAGGGAGGTGGTCGGGGGGTGCTGGGTGGGTTTCACATGAACATCCTGGTGTCACCAACGAAGGGAGATCTTGAACAATGTTTTGAAACCCATCAAGTCTCCTGGAAGCCTCAAGCAAGAGAGCTGCGCACATGCACAGCACTGCCCCAGCCCCTCAACTCCTCGCCATGGCGCCAGCAGCTCAGGGACGTCTGCCCGGCAGCCTTCCGGGATAAGCGGGTGAGAGGGTGTGAAATGACTGTAATGAGGGCCAGAGACAAGAAGGGATGCGCTGGTTACAGGTGTTGCATATACGACTTTTAGAAGTAATACTTTTCTTGCCCTGATTTGAAAGACCTACTTCAAAATCAAGTTTGTTTTTTTTTTTCCCACCTGAACTAAAAGTGAGGACAGCATGCTTTGGGAAACTTTCTAGTAATTAGACAAATCTTTTCCACTTAATGTAACACATGCTGGAATGTGGAATTTTGTGTTTCTGAGGAATCATGAATGGTTACTAATGCTGAGTTTTTCTTAATTAATGAGCAGCTCAGATATGTAAAAGAAATTGGCTTACCTACACTGGGATAAGACAGAGAAGAAAACACTAACATGAAAAGCTAGAATATTTTCTAAGTGGCTCTGTAATTAAAAATAACATTTAAAATGAGGAGAAGTTAATAGACTTCCATGCTCTAAATACATTCTTCCTAAGGTAATATAGTTCAGTAGTGCTAGAGAGAAAGATAACCATCTTCTCGTGCCTTTTGTTTTCAGCTATACTTTTAGTTTTCATTCTGCATTCCATAGTTCCAAAAGTTGAAGTCATCTGCAGGTCAAACCATGGCCTGGGGTAAGTACCTAGTACGTTTTTAAAAAATGCATCTTCATTCTGAAAACATGAAAACTCTTGCTCTGAGGCTGGATTCAATGAACCACACCTCTTACAAGTTGTTCATAGTTCCCTGCTCGCCCGGACTTTTGCTCAGTTTTGCTGTCACCCCATAGCTGCAGGGCTTTTCAAAATTCTAGACAATGAAGCTCATTTCCATGTTGCTCCCTGTGCAGTGACTGTGGGGGCCTTCAGAAGGCTTGAGCCTACAGATTCAGGCAAAGATCTGATGGCAGCTCCCCTGCAAACCACAGTAACCCACGAAGGCCGCAGAACAATGTAACTGCTCCAAGTGTCAATCAGCAGCACTGAGCTTACCTTTCTCAGCAACCTGTGACCTACAAAGATGCCAGCTCTTCAGAGTCTGGTGGCAGGCTTATCACTCTCAATTAGCAGTTTACAGACAGGTTCATGTTGGTGCATGTGTTCAGGAGGCTGCTTCTCACTCGATGCCCTGTTTACAGGAAGCAGCGACTGAAGACCGCTCCCCGGCTGGGGTGCTCTCCGGGAAGCCTCGCAATCATCCGGAGGTGAACGCCTTGCTTTTGGGATCAGGCCAAAACAACACCCACCCCCACGCACCCCACCACAAAAGGCTACTCTACTAAAGGGCATTATGATTTTCTGGGTTTACGGTCACAATGTATATAAATGTAAACCACCAAGTAAATATGTAGAAACACCGAATCAATGACATCATTCTGAGAATTTGAGAGGAAAGCACCGTGTCCATTCCTAAGTATGTGTAAGATATTAAGGTTGGTGCAAAAGTAATCTCGGTGTTTGCCATACTTTTAATTAATTAACTATTTTTTTTTTTTTGAGACAGAATCTCACTCTGTTGCCAGGCTGGAGTGCAGTGGTGCGATCTCGGCTCACTGCAACCTCCGCCCCCCCCAGTTCAGGTGATTCTCCTGTCTCAGTCTCCTGAGTAGCCGGGACTACAGGTGTGCACCATCACATCTGTTTAATTTTTGTATTTTTAACAGAGACAGTGTGTCACCATGTTGGCCAGGATGGCCTTGATCTCTCGACCTCGTGATCTGCCCGCCTCAGCTTCCCAAATTGCTGGGATTACAGGCGTAAGCCACTGTGCCTGGACTATTTTTAATTACTTTCTGCCATTACTTTTAATGGCAAAAATTGCGATTATTTTTGCACCAACCCAATAAATTTTAAAATGGCAAAACTGCAGATCCACTACAAAAGAGTGTTTTTTCCTGGATTAGACAATGCCCAGTAATCACCAAGACAACCACATTTGGGTCTGGCTTCAGAGACGACGACTGTGGGGTATTTGAGAGGTTCTGACAAACTTGAGGCCATTGCTGTGCCATGTTGTCCCAAATGATAAAGGCAGCCCAAGCGCCCAAGCCATGATGCATGAACGAGAGTCAGGAGAAACATGGAGTGGAAGAGAAGGGAAGGTAATAGAGAAAAGCGGGTAGCTGTGATAGAAGGCTGTCCATGAGCCACTGATTAGGGCCTCTCTGTGTCTGTGCAGGCATGTGTAGACAGGGACCAATTGTTTTGTGCAGTTCCTGCAGGAGAGTGATGATTCTTTGAAACAAAAGTCTCTGAAATTTCCAGCTCTATGTCTAACATGCTCTGCCACTATTTATGTCTTTCAGATTAGTGTAGAAAGGGGCATTTCACTATGCCTGGTTTCCTTAATAAGCAAAATCTGATGCTGGGAGATAATTCTAAGATTGGTTAAGAGGATTCCAAGAAATGGCAGACTGCAGAGTGTTCACCTGGGAGTACAGAGAGAAAACCTATTTCATCACCACCAGACTGGGCACCTTTCCAGAAAGTGAAAACCCTCCTATTCAAATAGGGCTGCCAGAGAAACTAAGCACCTCACCAGGCAATGGAACAGCGGTGATGCAAAATTCTGGGGTTAACTGTGCTCTGTCTGATGCTGCATTCTTCTGACTCTTTCTTAAGAAAATGCCCTGAGATGCTAGTCAGATGCTGGAGATGTCACAGGGCTGGAGTGAAGGCATTCCCTGGTGTCCTTTCTGGATGTGACAAAATAAACATCTTATTGTTGGCTGCGCACTCCCACCACTCCCGGCCGGGCATTTCAGCGGGGATTGGATTCCCCTGCTGAAATGCCTGGAGTCTATACTGTATTTTCAAACAGCATGAAGCAAACATTGATCAGCCAATAGCAGCTGGCAGTGGATCAAGCAGGGCCACCAGTGGCTTGAACTTCGGTGAGAAGAGATGAGGTTTAAGATCTCAGAGAGGCCTCTCCAGTTTCAGACAATCACCAATACCAGCTCTGTTTTCTAATATCTCAGGCCGTCCAGCCTGCTCATCCTCAGCTGCCTGACGCCTGCACAACGCTGTGGCTGCTCAGTTCCGCAAACTGCAGGGCCAAGTGATCAGGGGACCACATCCCTTCCCCTCCATCCCACTACTTTTTTGGCATGATGAGATTCAGTTTTTTTCAACTTTGACTGTGATTTCTCCTCAGTTAGGTTACCAAAGAGCTTTTTTTTTTTTTAATAGACAGTATTTTTAGAGCAGTTTTAGCTTTACAAAAAACTACACAGAAAGCACAGAGAGTTCTCATGGGAGCTTTCCTCCATCCCACTCCTGCACAATTTCCCCTATTAACAATGTACCTTAGAGTGTTATATTTGTTATAACTGATGAACTGATATTGATTATTATTACCTAAAGTCCATAGATTTTACATTAGGGTTCCCTCTATGGCATGAGTCTACAGATTTTGACAAATGTATAATGTCATGTATCCACCATTACTATATCATATAGAATAGTTTTGCTGCCGCAAAAGCCCCCTGTGCTCTTCTTCTATGCCTCCCCTGGACCCTGAGCAAACACTGATCTTTTAACTCTCTCCATAGTTTTGCCATTCCCAGAATGTAATATAGTTAGAATTATACAGTCTTCAGCTTTTTCAGATTGGCTTCTTTCATTTAGCAACATGCATTTAAGGCTCCTCCATGGCTTTTCATGGATTGATAGCTCCTTTCCCTTTATCACTGAATAGCATTCCATTGTATGAATATACCACAAGTTGATCCATTAGAAGGATGTTTTGCTTGCTTCCAGTTTAGGTTGATTATGAATGATGCTGCTATAAACATCTATGTGCAGGTTTTTCTGAGGACATATTTTCAACTTAATTGGGTAAATACATAGCAGCAAGGTTGCTGATTGTGTAGTGAAACCATTGGTTGTAGTGAAACCATTTTGCTTTTTGTGAAATTGCAAATATTCCTGCAAAGTGTCTATATCTTTTGCATTCCCACTAGCCATGAATGAATAGGAGTTCCTGTTGCTCCTCATCCTAGTCATCATTTGGTGTTAGTATTCTAACTTTCTGCCATTCTAATAGGTTTGTAGTGGTATCTCATGGTTGTTTTAGTTTAAATTCCCTAGTGACGTATGATGCTGAGCATATTTTCATATGCTTACTTGCCATCTGTATATCTTCTTTGGTGAGGTGTCTGTTAGCTCATTTTAAAATCAGGTTGTTCATTTTCTGGTGGTTGAGTTTTAAGAGTTCCTTGTATATTCTAGTTAATCAGTCCTTTACCAAATATGTGTATTGCAAAGCTTTTTCTCCCAGTCTTGACTTGTCTTTTCACTGTCTTAACAGTGTCTTTCATGGAGCAGAAGTTTTTAATTTTTCTGAAATTCCACTCATCAACTTTTTTTTTTTTTTTTTTGAGAAAGAGTCTTGCTCTGTCACCCAGGCTGGAGTGCAGTGATACATTCACACAGCTCACTGTAGCCTCAACCTCCCGGGCTCAAGCTATTCTCCCACCTCAGCCTCCCAGGTAGCTGGGATGCCCAGCTAATTTTTTTTTTTTTTTTAATAGAGATAGAGTTTTACCATGTTGCCCAGGTTGGTCTTGAACTCCTGGGCTCAAGCAATCTACCTGCCTTGGCCTCTGAAAGTGCTGGAATTCCAGGTGTGAGCCAACGTGGCTGGCCCTTCATATAGATCTTATATACATAATTTTTTAGACTTACAACTATTTCTTTTTGGGGGGGTGTTAATGTAAATTCCATTGTTTAAGATTTCTTTCTTTTTTTCTTTTTTGAGACACAGTTTTGCTCTTGTTGCCCAGGCTGGAGTGCAATGGCACGATCTCAGTTCACTGCAACTTCTGCCTGCCAGGTTCAAGCGATTCTCCTGCCTCAGCCTCCCAAGTAGCTGGGATTACAGGTATGCACCACCATGCCTGGCTAATTTTGTATTTTTAGTAGAGATGGGGTTTCTCCATGTTGGTCAGGCTGATCTTGAACTCCTGACCTGAGGTGATCCACCCGCTTCAGCCTCCCAAAGTGCTAACACATTGTTTTAAATTTCAAATTGCACTTGTTCATTGTTAGAATACAGAAAAACAACTAACTGTTGTATATTAAGTTTGTATCCTGCAACCTTGTTATAAATTAGTTACAGGATTTTTTTTTTGGTTGTTTCTTCAGGATTTTCTATATAGACCAACATGTCACTTGTGAAAGACAAAGACAGTGTTATTTCTTCCTTCCCAATCTGCATGCCTTTTATTCTTTTCTTACATTATTGCATTAGCAAGGACTTCCAGTACAACACTGAATCTTGGTGGTGAAAGAAGGGACATCCTTGCCTTGTTCCTCATCTTGGGGGAAAGCGTCTAGTTTGTCACCATCAAGTATAATATTAGCTGGCTGGGGGTGGTGTCTCACACCTGTAATCCCAGCACCTTGGGAGGCCGAGGCAGGCGGATCACGAGGTCAGCAGATTAAGACCATCCTGGCTAACACGGTGAAGCCCTGTCTCTACTAAAAATACATAAAATTAGCCGGGCCTGGTGGCGGTGCCTGTAGTCCCAGCTACTTGGGAGGCTGAGGCAGGAGAATGGCGTGAACCTGGGGGGTGGAGTTTGCAGTGAGCCCAGATTGCACCACTGCGCTCCAGCCTGGGTGACAGAGCGAGACTCCATCTCAAAAAAAAAAAAAAAAGTATAATGTTAGCTGTAGATTTTTAAATAGATGTTCTTTATCACGTTAAGGAAGGTACCCTCTACTCCGAATTTGTTGAGAGTTGATTTTAAATGTTTAATCATGAACAGGTGTTTGATTTTGTCATTTTTTCCCTAGACCTATTGATATGCTCATCTGATTTGCCTGTTGATGTGATGGGTATTACTTGACTGTCTAATGATGAACCAGCCCTTCATACCTGGAATAGGTCCCACTTGGTTATTGTATACAATTCCTTTTATACACAGTTAGATTTAATTTGCTAATATTCTTGTTTTGTTTTGTTTCTTAAGACAGGGTCTCACTCTATGACCCAGGCTGGAGTGTAGTGGCATGATGTCGGTTCATTGCAACTTCTGCCTCTCTAGTTCAAGTGATTCTTGTGCCTCAGCCTCCTGAGTAGCTGGGACGACAGGTGCCTGCTACCACACCCAGCTAGTTTTTGTATTTTTAGTAGAGATGGGGTTTCACTATGTTGGCCAGGCTGGTCTTGAACTCCTGACCTCAGGTGATATGCCTACCTCGGCCTCCCAAAGTGTTGGGATTACAGGCATGAGCCACTACACCCAGCCTGATCTAATTTGCTAATATTCTGCTGGAATTTTCTGCATCTATGTTCATAAGAGATACTAATTTTCCTTTCTTTGTCTGGTTTTGGTGTTAGGGTAATGCTGGCCTCATAGAATGAGTTAGGAAGTTTCTCCTTGCTTATATTTTCTGGAAGACATGGTAGAGAATTGGTATAATTTCTTCCTTAAATGTTTGGTAGAATTCATCATCAGTGAAACTAGCCTATTCTTTCTGTTTTGGAAGGTTATTAATTATTGATTCCATTTCTGTAAAAGATAAAGGCTTATTCAGATTATCTGTCTCTTCCTGTGTTAATTTTGATAGGTACGTCTTTAAACGAATTGATCCATTTTACTTAAATTATCAAATTTGTGGGTTTAGAGTTGTTCATAATATTTCTTTGTTAGTCCAAGATAACCAAATAGGAACAGCTCCAGTCCAGCGTGAGGGATGCAAAAGATGAGTGATTTTTGCATTTCCAACTGAGGTACCAGGCTCATCTCACTGGGGCTTGTCGGACAGTGGGTGCAGCCAATGGAGCAGGGCGGGGCATCGCCTCACCTGGGAAGCGCAAGGGGTAGGGGAATTCCCTTTCCTAGCAAAGGGAAGCTGTGACAGACGGTACCTGGAAAATTGGGACATTCCCACACTAATACTGCGCTTTTTCAACGACCTTAGCAAATGGCACACCAGGTGATTATATCCCGCGCCTGGCTCAGAGGGTCCCATGCCCACGGAGCCTCGCTCACTGCTAGCACAGCAGTCTGAGATCAAACTGCAAGGCAGCAGCAAGGCTGGGGGAGGGGTGTCCACCATTGCTGAGGCTTGAGTAGGTAAACAAAGCTGCTCCAACTGGGTGGAGCCCACCACAGCTCAAGGAGACCTGCCTGCCTCTGCAGACTCCACCTCTGGGGGCAGGGCACAGCTAAACAAACGGCAGAAGAAACTTCTGCAGACTTAAACCTCCCTATCTGACAGCTTTGAAGAGAGCAGTGCTTCTCCCAGCATGGAATTTGAGATCTGAGAACCGACAGACTGCCTCCTCAAGTGGGTCACTGACCCCCGAGTAGCCTAACTGGGAGACACCTCCCAGTCGGGGTCAACTGACACCTCATACAGCCGGGTGCCCCTCTGAGAGGAAGCTTCCAGAAGAAAGATCAGACAGTAACATTTGCCATTCTGTAATATTTGCTGTTTTGCAGCCTCCGTTGGTGACCTAGGCAAACAGGGTCTGGAGTGGACCTCCAGCAAACTCCAACAGACCTGCAGCTGAGGGTCCTGACTGTTAGAAGAAAACTAACAAACAGAAAGGACACCCACACCAAAACCCCATCTGTCCGTCACCCTCATCAAAGACAAAAGGTAGATAAAACCACAAAGATAGGTAGCAACCAGAGCAGAAAAGCTGAAAATTCTAAAAATCAGAGCACCTCTTCTCCTTCAAAGGAACACAGCTCCTTGCCAGCAACGGAACAAAGTTGGACAGAGAATGACTTTGACAAGTTGAGAGAAGAGGGCTTCTGACGATCGGTAATAACAAACTTCTCTGAGCTAAAGGAGGATGTTCGAACCCATTGCAAAGAAGCTAAAAACCTTGAAAAAAGATTAGACAAATGGCTAACAAGAATTAACAGTGTAGAGAAGTCCTTAAATGACCTGATGGAGCTGAAAACCATGGCATAAGAACTTCATGATGCATGCACAAGCTTCAGTAGCCGATTTGATCAAGTGGAAGAAAGGGTATCAGTGACTGAAGATCAAACGAATGAAATGAAGCGAGAAGAGAAGCTTAGAGAAAAAAGAGTAAAAAGAAATAAACAAAGCCTCCAAGGAATATGGGACTATGTGAAAAGACCAAATCTACGTCTGATTGGTGTACCTGAAAGTGACGGGGAGAATGGAACCAAGTTGGAAAACACTCTTCAGGATATCATCCAGGAGAACTTGCCCAATCTAGTGAGTCAGGCCAACATTCAAATTCAGGAAATAATGGAGAATGCCACAAAGATACTTCTCGAGAAGAGCAACTGCAAGACACATAATTGTCACATTTACCAAAGTTGAAATGAAGGAAAAAATGTTAAGGGCAGCCAGAAAGAAAGGTTGGGTTACCCACAAAGGGAAGTCCATCAGACTAACAGCGGATCTCTCGGCAGAAACTCTCCAAGCCAGAAGAGAGTGGGGGCCAATATTCAACATTCTTAAAGAAAAGAATTTTCAACCCAGAATTTCATATCCAGCCAAGCTAAGCTTCATAAGTGAAGAAGAAATAAAATTGTTTACAGACAAACAAATGCGGAGAGATACTGTCACCACCAGGCTTGGCTTACAAGAGCTCCTGAAGGAAGCACTAAACATGGAAAGGAACAACCAGTACCAGCCACTGCAAAAACATGTCAAATTGTAAAGACCACCAATGCTAGGAAGAAACTGCATCAACTAATGAGCAAAATAACCAGCTAACATCATAATGACAGGATTAAATTCACACATAACAATATTAACCTTAAATGTAAATGGGCTTAATGCCCCAATTAAAACTCACAGACTGGCAAATTGGATAAAGAGTCAAGACCCATCACTGTGCTGTATTCAGGAGACCCATCTCACGTGCAGAGACATACATAGGCTCAAAATAAAGGGATGGAGGAAGATCTACCAAGCAAATGGAGAAAAAAAAAAGCAGGGGTTGCAATTCTAGTCTCTGATAAAATAGACTTTAAACCAACAAAGATCAAAAGAGACAAGGCCATTACATAATGGTAAAGGGATCAATTCAACAGGAAGAGCTAACTATCCTAAATATATATGCACCCAATACAGGAGCACCAAGATTTATAAAGCAAGTCCTTAGAGACCTACAAAGAGACTTAGACTCCCACACAATAATACTGGGAGACTTTAACACCCCACTGTCAACATTAGACAGATCAACGAGACAGAAAGTTAACAAGGATATACAAGAATTGAACTCAGCTTTGCACCAAGTGGACATCTACAGAACTCTCCACACAGAATATACATTCTTCTCAGCACCACATTGCACTTATTCCAAAATTGACCACATAGTTGGAAGCAAAGCACTCCTCAGCAAATGTAAAAGAACAGAAATTATAACAAACTGTCTCTCAGATCACAGTGCAATCAAACTAGAACTTAGGATTAAGAAACTCACTCAAAAACCACTCAACACCATGGAAACTGAACAACCTGCTCCTGAATGACTACTGGGTACATAACGAAATGACGACAGAAATAAAGATGTTCTTTGACACCAATGAGAACAAAGACACAACATACCAGAATCTCTGGGACACATTTAAAACAGTGTGTAGAGGGAAATTTGTAGCACTAAATGCCCACAAGAGAAAGCAGGAAAGATCTAAAATTGATATCCTAACATCACAATTAAAAGAACTAGAGAAGCAAGAGCAAACAAATTCAAAAGCTAGCAGAAGGCAAGAAATAACTAAGAGCAGAACTGAAAGAGACAGAGACACAAAAAACCCTTCAAAAAAATCAATGAATCCAGGAGCTGGTTTTTGAAAAGATCAACAAAATTGATCAACAACTGGCAAGATTAATAAAGAAGGAAAGAGAGAAGAATCAAGCAGATGCAATAAAAAATGATAAAGGAGATACTGTCACCGATCCCACAGAAATATAAACTACCATCAGAGAATACTATAAACACTTCTATGCAAATAAACTAGAAAATCTAGAAGAAATGGATAAATTCCTGGACGTATATGCCCTCCCAAGACTAAACCAGGAAGAAGTTGAATCCCTGAATAGACCAAGAACAGGTTCTGAAACTGAGGCAATAAAAGCCTACCAAGCAAAAAAAAGTCCAGAACCAGATGGATTTACAGCCGAATTCTACCAGAGGTACAAAGAGGAGCTGGTACCATTCCTTCTGAAACTATTCCAATCAATAGAAAAAGAGGGAATACTCCCTAACTCATTTTATGAGGCCAACATCATCCTGATACCAAAGCCTGGCAGAGATACAACAAAAAAAGAGAATTTTAGACCAATATCCCTGATGAACATTGATGCAAAAATTCTCAACAAAATACTGGCAAACAGAATCCAGCAGCACGTCAAAAAGCTCATCCACCACGATCAAGTTGGCTTCATCCTTGGGATGCAAGGCTGGTTCAACATAGGCAAATCAATAAATGTAATCCATCATATAAACAGAACCAAAGACAAAAACCACATGATTATCTCAATAGATGCAGAAAAGGCCTTCGACAAAATTCAACAGCCCTTCATGCTGAAATCTCTCAATAAAGTAGGTACTGATGGGACATATCTCAAAATAATGAGCTATTTATGACAAACCCACTGCCAATATCATACTGAATGGGCAAAAACTGGAAGCATTCCCTTTGAAAACCAGCACAAGACAGGGATGCCCTCTCTCACCACTCCTATTCAACATAGTGTTGGAAGTTCTGGCTAGGGCAATCAGGCAAGAGAAAGAAATCAAGGGTATTCAATTAGGAAAAGAGGAAGTCAAACTGTCCCTGTTTGCAAGATGACATGATTGTATATTTAGAAAACCCCACCATCTCAGCCCAAAATCTCCTTAAGCTGATAAGCAACTTCAGCAAAGTCTCAGGATACAAAATCAATGTGCAAAAATCACAAGCATTCCTATACACCAAAAACAGACAAACAGAGAGCCAAATCATGAGTGAACTCCCATTCACAACTGCTACAAATATAATAAAATACTTAGGAATCCAACTTACAAGGGATGTGAAGGACCTCTTCAAGGAGAACTACAAACCAGTGCTCAACAAAATAAAAGAGGACACAAACAAATGGAAGAACATTCCATGCTCATGGATAGGAAGAATCAATATCGTGAAAATGGCCATACTGCCCACGGTAATTTATAGATTCAATGCCATCCCCATCAAGCTATCAATGACTTTCTTCACAGAACTGGAAAAAACGTACTTTAAAGTTCATATGGAACCAAACAAGAGCCCACGTTGCCAAGACAATCTGAAGCCAAAAGAACAAAGCTGGAGGCATCATGCTACCTGACTTCAAACTATACTACAAGTCTACAGTAACCAAAACAGCATGGTACTGGTACCGAAACAGAGATATAGACCAATGGAACAGAATAGAGCCCCCTGAAATAATACCACACATCTACAACCATCTGATCTTTGACAAATCTGACAAAAACAAGAAATGGGGAAAGGATTCCCTATTTAATAAATGGTGCTGGGAAAACTGGCTAGCCATATGTAGAAAGATGAAACTGAATCCCTTCCTTACACCTTATAAAAAAATTAATTCAAGATGGATGAAAGACTTAAATGTTAGACCTAAAACCATAGAAACCCTAGAAGAACACCTAGGCAATACCATTCAGGACATAGGCATGGGCAAGGACTTCATGTCTAAAACACCAAAAGCAATGGCAACAAAAGCCAAAATTGACAAATGGGATCTAATTAAACTGAAGAGCTTCTGCAAAGCAAAAGAAACTACCATCAGAGTGAACAGGCAACCTACAGAATGGGAGAAAATTTTTGCCATCTACCCATCTGACAAAGGGCTAATATCCAGAATCTACAACGAACTTAAACAAATTTACAAGAAAAAAATCAAACAACTCCATCAGAAAGTGGGTGAAGGATATGTACAGACACTTCTCAAAAGAAGACATTTATGCAGCCAACAGACACATGAAAAAATGCTCATCATCACTGGCCATCAGAGAAACACAAATCAAAACCACAATGAGATACCATCTCACACCAGTTAGAATGGTGGTCATTAAAAAGTCAGGAAACAACAAGTGCTGGAGAGGATGTGGAGAAATAGGAACGTTTTTACACTGTTGGTGGGACTGTAAACTAGTTCAACCATTGTGGAAGACAGTGTGGTGATTCCTATTACTGGACACATACCCAAAGGATTATAAATCATGCTGCTATAAAGACACATGCACATGTATGTTTATTGTGGCACTATTCACAATAGCAAAGAGTTGGAACCAACACAAATGTTCATCAATGATAGACTGGATTAAGAAAATGTGGCACATATACACCATGGAATACTATGCAGCCATAAAAAAGATGAGTTCATGTCCTTTGTAGGGACATGGATGAAGCTGGAAACCATCATTCTGAGCAAACTATTGCAAGGACAGAAAACCACACAGCATGTTCTTCTCACTCATAGGTGGGAACTGAACAATGAGAACACCTGGACACAGGGCGGGGAACATCACACAACGGGGCCTGTTGTGGGGTGGGGGGAGGGGGGAGGTTTAGCATTAGGAGATATACCCAATGTAAATGACGAGTTAACGGGTGCAGCACACCAACATGGCACATGTATACACATGTAACAAACATGCACGCTGCGCGCATGTACCCTAGAACTTAAAGTATAATAAAAAACATAAATAAATAAAAACATTTGAATAAAAAACATTCCTTTGTTCGCCTTCTAATATCGATGGGATTAATAGTGATGGAACTTCTTTAATTTTCTGTATTTGTAATTTCCTGTTTTCATTTTTATTAATTTCTGCTCTGGTTTTTATTAGCTTGAGAGAGAAAAAATCTCTTGGTGGCCAGCCTTGGGAGGGACCCCACAACTTGCAAAAGTTTTATCTCTTAGTAGGTTCTTAAGGTGAAGATCAGGAAAAAATCCCCTGTGCTTCTGGCAGGAGGAGAAAAGTAACCATTTTGAAATATACCCAGAGGATTCTGTTCTCCCTCACAAAGGTCTTCGCTCAAGCTAATCCACATTGAGTCTGCAGCAATTAGTCAATGACCCTCCCAAAGTTCCCACCCAATGCTGGCTCCAGCGGCAGTTGTTGCTGCTGGCAAGCTCTGATTCTTTGTATCCATCAATCTTTCTGATTTTAGGGGCGGAGGTTCCCTGGTGACCTTGATTCACTAAAGGAACCAGGAAGAGCTGCTGATTTTCAGTGTGTTTGGCTTTCTTCTTGTTGTGGGGGCTGAGTGACAACTTCCTTGCTCCTTACAAGTTGGGCTGGAATCAGAAGTGAGTTCAACGGACTTTTTCTTTTCTTCTCAACTAAATGCAACTCAGATCAACATGGACAGGTAACACATAAAGCAGGGACAGTAGCAAAAACTACACGGGATGCCAGGCAGAACATTTTAACTTAAGATTCAGTCAGCGATAAAAGATTAAAATAAATTTTGTCATTATCTTTCTACATGACACAATTATAAATTCCTGTAATTTCCTATTCCAAAATATATTTACAGGCATCTCTTTTGATCATTTAAACTTATTTTTAAAAGCTTTACGTATTTCCATTTACACAAGTAATGGAACACAGACCAGTCAGCTGTATTGCTAAACATTACAAGGATGTTATTACTTGTTTTAACCAAGCACCTGCCATAGCACATTCTGATACCTGGAATATGATTCTGATAGCAAAGCAAACTGACTAAATGAGTCCCACTGACTAAATGAGTCCCACTTACTGAAACAACCCTAGACAAAAACTGCTTCTCAGATTTATGCAACTCCAAACATGTGCAAGCATCCAGAGTCCTCTCTCTCTCTCACACACTCACATTTATTACGCAAACGACGGAAGACATCACTGTGCTTGCGAATCCTGTGTTGAGAGCAGACAGATGGCGGTTATCAAATACTTTGGCACTGATATGCAGGAGACAGTTACAGCTCAGAGGAGCAGTAACTTGTGTGAAGGCTAACGTTGGCACTGGATCCAAACCTGTGCAAATAGCCCTGTGACACCCTCTTCTTCTGAAGTATATGAATTGTTTTAGGCTATGGGGGTGGGTTGGGAAAGAGTTTTAAAATATAAATAGAGACCAGGACAATGACTATATTTATTTAGAGGTGACAACATCCTTAAATAATTTAGGTCAGCTGATGCAAGAGCTGAGAAGCTGAAAGACAACTGGCACGGTGCTCTACCTTAATTACCAGGCTGGGCCGGGGGGCCCAAGCTAATGCTGCTCTGTGCTGATCTGCTCTCTGCTCCTCACACTTGTTGGTATCGAGCTTGTAAGAAGGTTCAGATCCATGAGTGGCCCATGATGACTGAACACTAAATGGATGTAGGGAGAAGCTCGTCTCTCTGTGGATGCACTCCCCTCAGGTAGGGCACTTCGAAGGAGAACTCTGGTTTCTGCAAGTTGTTACAGTTCAGTGTATACCATATTTTGAGAATACACAGAGTGTTTTATTGCAGTCAAATAATATTTTGAGCTCTCACAACAGCAAACTCCAGGAACTTCAAAGGAATTCCAGCCCAACTGGAACCGTCATTACAAAACAAATTTTAGCTTTATTGTTAGCCAGGCCACAAAGAGGGAGAGACTATGCCAAAGTAAATGCTCTTGAGATCTCTATATATTACCTTTGAACAATTAATTGGTCTCCTGGAGACGAGGGAAAAAAAAAGGGAAAGAAAACAAAAGACTGATAATGAAATATATTGTTCTTGGATGTCATAGCCTGGATAAGTCATAGCCACATTGAACAAATACCTGCCAAATTGATCATTAATTTCAACTAGTCTATAATTTCACACATTAGGCTAAGTCTTATACATGGAAACTATGCTCACTTTGTAGATTATATTTTCAGTTGGTCACAAAGAGGAACTTCTACTGCCTAAGAAAATAGGCATCCAGATATTCAAAGACCAGGCCTCTGAGATGAACTTCATTTATGGGGCATTTCTCTGCGCTACCATGCATTCTTGATGTGCACCCTTCATGCACCTGCTTCCTCATGGCACCTTCCAAACCATCCATACATGACTCTAAGCAGTCAGGTTAACGAACAGGACAGGCAGGGAGCTGAGCGACAGTAAACAAACAGGGGCCTGACCCCTATCAGAATTTAAATGTTTTGGGATCCTGACCCCAACTATCAGCATCTGCCAACATTGCTAGTTCTCCTCTTATACCTCTGCCTTCCAGATTACCGCACCAATGAGGGCGCAGGCCAGGTGTTAGTTCTGATTCTGCATGGCGGCTGACTTCTCACACTGAAAGTGGCATGGGCCTTCTGGTCTGCCTCCCTTGGGTGCCCAGCCAGGACACGCAAGGTCATACTGCTAAGTCCCTTTGAGATCCTGGAGTTAAAGTCGCTCATAAAGGCAAAGTGTCATGAATGGCATATGTTCCAGGTGCACCACTTGGGCCGCCAGAGCCACATAATGGTTTGGTTGGTAAGTGCCTCTGCCCAGCGTGTGCACTACTTTGTCTGAAATTGGTGGGTTCTTGGTTGCACTGACTTCAAGAATAAAGCTGCAGACCCTCGCAATGAGTGTTAACAGTTCTTAAAGACGGTGCGTCCGGAGCTTGTTCCTTCAGACTTTCAGATGTGTCTGGAGCTTCTTCCTTCTGTTGAGTTCCCGGTCTAAGCTACAGACTTTTTTTTATGAGTGTTACAGCTCTTAAAAGCAGCGTGTCTGAAGTTGTTCGCTTTTCCCAGGGGGTTCGTGGTCTTGCTGGCTTCAGGAGTGAAGCTGCAGACCTTCTGGTGAGTGTCATAGCTCATAAAGACAGGGTGGACCCACAAAGTGAGCAACAGCAAGATTCGTTGCAAAGAACAAAAGAACGAAACTTCCGTAGCGTGGAAAGAGACCCAAGCCAGTGGCGGCTAACTGCCCCAGCAACCTGCTTTTATTCCCTTATCTGGCCCCACCCACATTCTGCTGATTGGTCCACTTTACAGAGAGCTGATTGGTCCATTTGGACATAGTGCTGATTGGTGCGCTTACAATCCTTGAGCTAGACACAGAGTCACAGAGTGCTAGTTAGCTAGATACAGAGTTAGCTAGACACTGAGTACCAATTGGTGCATTTACAAACCCTGAGCTAGACACAGAGTGCTGATTGGTGCATTTACAAACCCTGAGCTAGACACAGAGTGCTGATTGGTGTATTTACAAACCCTGAGCTAGATACAGAGTGCTGATTGGTGCATCCTTGCGCTAGACACAGAGTCAGAGTGCTAGTCCTCCAAGTCTCCACTAGGTTAGCTAGATACAGAGTATCAATTGGTGTATTCACAAATTCTGAGCTAGACACAGAGTGCTGATTGGTGTATTTACAAACCCTGAGCTAGACACAGAGTCACAGAGTGCTAGTCCTCCAAGTCCCCACTAGGTTAGCTAGACACAGAGTACTGATTGGTGTATTTACAAACCCTGAGCTAGACAGATTGTTGATTGGTGCACATACCATCCTCTGGCTAGATATAAAAGTTCTCCAAGTCCCCGTTTGCTTCAGGAGCCCAGCTGGCTTCACCCAGTGGATTGTGTACGGGGGCTGCAGGTGGAGCTGCCCGCCAGTCCCCAGCCACGCCCGCACTCCTCAGCCCTTGGGCTGTTGATGGGACCGGGCGCCACGGAGCAGGGGGCGGCGCCTGTCGGGGAGGCTCCAGCCACACGGGAGCCCACGGCAGGCGGGGAGCTCAGACATGGCGGGCTGCGGGTCCTGAGCCCTGCCCCGCTGGGAGGCAGCTAAGGCTCGGGCGAGAATTTGAGTGCAGTGCCGCTGGCACTGCTGGGGGACCCGGCGCAACCTCCGCAGCTGCTGGCCAGAGTGCTAAACCTCTCACTGCTCTGGGCCAGCGGCGCTGGCTGGCCGTTCCGTGTGCAGGGCCCACCGTGCCCGAGCCCCCGCCCGCGCCCCCAGGAACTCGCACTGGCTCGCGAGTGCCGCGTGCAGCCCGGGTTCCCACCTGCGCCTCTCCCTCCACACCTCCTGGCAAGCAGAGGGAGGCGGCTCTGGCCTCAGCCAGCCCAGAGAGGGGCTTCCACGGTGCAGTGGAGGGCTGAAGGGCTCAAGCGCCGCCAGAGTGGACTCCGAGGCTGAGGAGGCGCCGAGAGCAAGGGCTACTAGCACGTTGTTACCTCTATTGAACAAACTGAACTGCAAAAAGAGGACTGCAAAGGGGTCTTCTTATAATAGGGCCTGGTGCCTGGTGGATGCCCAGAGCCCTTGCCATTTCTGAAATGGGCATAAGTGCCCTAAAAGGCAGCTTTTCATGACAGGTTACCCCGGATGATGTTTCCTAAAGTCACATCAGTGGGTGAGACAGAATGTCACAACTAGTCTGTTCTCTCTCACAGTTCACATTTACTGTTGACTCTTTGGCAGGGAGGATAAAAAGAAAGAAGTAACACATAAATATACTCTCTCATACATCGTATATACATACACATGCTAACACATACACAAATGCACAACACACTCATACACATGCATACACCTACAAATACACACACTTACAAATACACACACCTATATGCACACACACACACCACCCCACCGAGAGATGATGAGCATAGGGCATGTGCCAATGCAGAAGAGGATTGTGTCTACACACCTGCCTCCTGGCGGTGTCCTGCTACCCTGCCACCAAGACACGCTGGTACTTGTTGGGCTGTGATAAAAGCTTCTGCTTGGCTGCCATGTGTGACATCTTACTGCAGATTCTGTTACATGGTTGAATATGTCACTTATTTTTCAATCTGCTGTGTTCTAGCATCTGCAGTCCCAAAATGGCTCAAGAAAGTGATCCTATAGAAGTCAGAATCTGAGGTTGTAAGAAATTATGAAAGCTCTGCCCTTCAGGACAAGATGGAAATTAGTGTGGCTCCAGGTGAGGAGGACCAGGCAGCAGACCCTGGCACACAGTGGGAACAGTCTATGACTGCCAGAGAAGGCCTCCGGCAGAGAGTGGCATCTGCCAACTCCCCTCCCCGACAGCCCCAGGCAAAGGGGCCATGGGATCTCACCAGCAACCCCCACCATAAAGTGCTGGAAAGTGGCTAAAGAGAATGCTGTGAATCTGATTTTCAAAACACCACTCAGTGTGTTTGTGCAGAAACACACTAAGGCTGGAGTGCAGTGGCATGATCACAGCTCACTGCAGTTTTGACCTCCCTGCATGCTGGTGATCCTCCCACCTCAGCCTCCTGAGTAGATGGGACTGTAAGCATGCACCACGGTGTCCGGCTAATTTTTGTATTTCTTATAGAGACAAGGTCTTGCTATGTTGCCCAGGCTGGTCTCAATTCCTGGGCTCAAGTGATTCATCTGTCTTGGCCTCCCAAAGTGTTGGGATTATAGGCGTGAACCACTGTGCCTGACTTCTTTTTATTTTTTCTTAATATGGAAAGATTATGAGATTTAGATTTAGAAGACCTGGCTCCACGGTATGGCACCTTCACTTACAAGTCTCCTGGCCTTCAGTATTGCGTAACTCTAGATTTATGAAATGCCTTTTCCTCCCAAAACTTTGATGTTTGTTAAATACCTATGTTTTACCTTCCCAAGTAGATGCAATTACGAGTAATTTGATGATACTCATTTATTTTATTCTATAATTTATTTTATGACAAATACAAAGAAAGGAGTAAAAGGAATCTATGTCCCAAAAGATAGGTACACTTCATAACACCTTCAGACACAAAGAGGTGACAGCGTGTGGGCCCAGACAAGCTCCCCTGCCAGTTCCCGCCTCCTCAGGCCTCCACTGCTACCAAGCTCAGCCTCACTGCTGGCGTTTCTGGTCAGCTCACATGAAAGAGATTGAGGCTTGTGCCCTTTGGCCATGCTGGTGCCATTGCCACTGGGAGGACCAGGGACTCTGTGCCCACTGCGCCAGGCAGGTGGGCAGGCCCAGTCAGTGAGGAATGTGCCCCAGTGCTGATGGTCTTTCATTTTTTTAGAAAGAGAAATCTGGATTTCAAAAATTTCAAATTTTTGAAATTTGCTGACATTTTAATTCAATGAAAGAAAGCACTTCTATTGGCCTAATTGGTCCTAGAAGCCCCCAGTATAAGACCCGTGGCTGGGCCATGGAAGGGGGTAAAACCACGCACGTGGATGAGCACGAGAGCCTCACTATGTGGATGTTGACATCCTGACTCTTTGGGACTGGCTTCTCCAGCACACATTTTACTTCAGGGACGGCTTTAGTTTTTTGTTTGTTTGTTTGTTTTGTTTTGTTGTTTTGAGTCAGAGTCTCGCTCTGTCGCCCAGGCTGGAGTGCAGTGGCGCCATCTCGGCTCACTGCAAGATCCTCCTCCCGGGTTCACGCTATTCTCCTGCCTCAGCCTCCTGAGTAGCTGGGACTACAGGCACCTGCCACCACGCCTAGCTAATTTTTTGTATTTTTAGTAGAGACAGAGACAGGGTTTCACCATGTTAGCCAGGATGGTCTTGATCTCCTGACCTCATGATACACCCGCCTCAGTCTCCCAAGTGCTGGGATTACAGGCGTGAGTCACCGCGCCTGGCCTGGACGGCTCTAGTTTTAAAGGTCTTAGGATATCTGCCCCAAGCCCTATCACAACGGAAAATTTATTTTAACCCAAGAAACTGGTGGGAGGCTGGTTTGAGAGGGCCAGGAATCCTGGGTCTGATGCACCATCTTCTCCCAACTTTAGCAAATAGGATGTGGCCACTGCCCTCATGGCTTTCAAGGATGAGGATCGGTTACTACATAGAAATGACATGATGCACTCATTTGGGGGAAAAACCTTTAGACATGAGAGGTGCTTTTGTCTCATTCGTGTTTTTCCTAAACTTGATTTTTAGTTAATTTAGAAAGTTCCCTTGGACACGTTCAACTTTTCATAACTCATGAGATGAAGTAGTAGGCTCTTGGCTTCGACATTCAAGTAATCACACCGCACCTGTCCTAATGTCCTCTAGGTTATCAACAGAAATTTTTCTAACTTGAAGTGTAACACATTTTATACTGTAACAGAAGGAGGGTGGGTTTTGGCATCAGTAGGCCTGGATCTGCCCTCTATCAGCTATGTACTTTATATCAGTCACTCTTTTCAGGCTTCAGCTTCCTCCTTGGTGAAGTGGGAGTAACAGTAGTAGTGACTTCACGGTGCTGTGTGAGCATCCACTGAAGCTGTATGTAAACACCAGGATGTGGGGCGGCTGGAACTCTCCCGTGTTGCTGGTAGGAATGCAACATGGCAGAGCAACTGTGGAAAACAGCCTGAGCCTGGCCACAGACATGCTTCCCAGATGAACTGTGGGCTCACTCAAACGTATGTATCCAGAGCAATAAAAACATATATCCACACAAACTGTGAATGCAGATGTTCACAGCAGCAATGTTCATATCATCCCCAAAGGAAACAACCCAAATGAACTTCAACCCAACCGCCATGGCTGTGCGGCACTGCATCCACACGAACGGAGACTACTCAGCAATGAAAAGGAACGAATGGACACACCAGAGAACATGGTAAATCTCAGTGACATTGTGCCAGGTAAAGGAAGGCAAGCACAAAAGACACATACTGAAGGATTCCATTTACACAACATTCTAAACTTACAGTGACCAGAAAAGGGGTGGTGCTGGGGGCAGGACTGCAAAGTGGGAGGAGCAAGCTTTTTGCTGGTGTTGGAGATGGTCCTGTCTTGGCTGTAGTGATGGTTACATAACTGTATATGGCCAAAACTCATCAAGTTGTACACTCTAAGTGGGTGATTTTTATTTTAAATCAATTATACCTCATTAAAGCTGAGGGTTAAACCGAGTCCAGCACCTGGCACCAAATACCTATACATAGTAAATTGTTCATCCTCTTCCTGCTGTCATTAGAATTATAAACCTGTGCCTATGTTAATGTCACCTGTCACTGAAGCCACAATGATGTCAGGCTTAAGTGTGGCTTTTCTCCTTCAAATACTTATGACACAAAACTGCTCCCTCCCCCCTCTTTTTTAACTACTTACCCACCACCAAAAAAAAAAAAGTAGACTTAATTAACACCTTGTAAAGCACCTGAGACAGTTGAATTAAAAAGTCATAGAGGAGGCTGGGTGTGGCGGCTCATGCCTGGAATCCCAGCACTTGGGAGGCCAGGTGGGCAAATCACTTGAGATCAGGAGTTCAAGATCAGCCTGGTCAACATAGTGAGACCCCCATCTCTACTAACACCACCAAAAAAATCAGCCTGGTGTGGCGGGCGCCTGTAATCCAAGCTACTCGGGAGGCTGAGGCAGGAGAATCACTTGAAGCTGGGAGGCAGAGGTTGCAGTGAGCGGAGATGGCGCCACTGCACTCCAGCCTGGGTGACAGAGCGAGACTCCATCTCAAAAACAAAAATCAGCAGAGTAATAGAGGAGTACCTGGCATTGTTATTACTCTTCTGTTTTCAATGATGCAAATAGTATAGCTCTTTGTTTGCTAAGTGACTTTAGTAAGACGGTTTTTCTTTTTATTAAAAAAAACTGTTTAATCTGAAAATGAAATTAAAAGGCCTGCTGACAATATATTCCTCGTCTTCCTTCATGCTGACAGATGACTATATTAGCATTTGTGGATTTATGCCCGTTGATTCCCAAATTGGGAGACAGGAAATGGGTGTCCATCCTCCTCCACCTATAGTACCAAGCTGGCTGCACAGTCCTGCACAGAACACAGGGAGGTTGGTTGCTGAGTATGTGGGCATAACATTCACCAGGAAAAATGGAGTGAAGAGGAAGGATGGGAAGGAATGGAGGGGCACAGGATGGAGAGTTTCCCAATCAAGTTGGGAAAAGTATGGCTGTTTCACTCAGCATTTCTCGGCTTCACTAATTAACAATGATTGTAAGAGCTAACAACTGCAAAAATCTTCTTAAGCTTATCGGTGAATTCTTGAATATCCCCTGGTGAAGTCTTTTGGCATAGAGGGACATGCCCGAATCTTAATTCTCTTTCCCATCTTTCCCATTCTGGGTGATCATGCCATAAAGTATAGGCTGTGGAGTCATTTTCTGAGACAAGAAGTTGCTCCACATTGATCTTTCTGGCTGGTTCTTTTTGGTCATGGGTCTGGTTACAGAGGTGGCAGAAGACGAGAAGTCTGTAGCCCTCATTACAGACCCTTTCCTGGCTGGGGGCATGTGGCTGTGAGAAAGGAGCAGAACTGAAGCCAGTTTCTCCTGCTCTGCACTCTGAAACCCGAGACGACGGGGACTCCTTCCCGCACAACCCTGTAGAGCGTTCAGTTGCTGTTATGACTTGTCTGGTTCCCACAGAGGAAGGAATCCTGCCAAATATTTGTCATCTGCACTTAAGTATGCAATCAGGGAAGCCACACCCAGAAGCAAGTGCACGGCTGCATAATTAAAATGATCTTGCTGGAAGAGCAGCTGGAAATGGTTGGAGGGGGTGTAGGGGAGAAGCTGATGAGCAAGTGTCACTGGGATCTCTGACACTTCGGCCATCATTCTCTGAAAAACATTTTCTCCTTAGACTCTAGCAAGCACACATCTTTCTCTGTGTCCACTGATTAGTCACAGTATTTGTCTTTGTGTAACCATTTAAGAAAATACTTGCATCTATTTAAAGGATCCAAATAGACCCCCCCACCCCGGGTTAGCTTGTATTTATGTCATAAGCCATAATGGACTGTACTTATATGCAAATGATATTCTCCTCTGAGTAAAGCATTTTGGCATATTTTCTATGACAGCACTGAGTCAGAGTGCACAATATATTAATGTAGCAACTTCTGAAATTGAGCTGCCTGGGTTGTAGGGCTGGCAGTGCTTTATAAAAGGGTTAAAACCATTCACTCTGAAGTACTGGTAAGATAAAGGACGAAACAAATTAATGTGTTATCCTTGGAGGCAATACAATTTTTTTTAAATGAAATTACTGAAATTAGTAAGGATTAAATTTAATTTTTATAGTCAGATAATAGCTACCAGCAGCGCCATCTGTTGAAACATTCCGAAACTTCATTTCCTCCATCCCAAATAATATTTACTTAAAGGAAGATACAAATGTTTAGAATCACAAGTAGTACTGGAACTCCATCCTCAGTTTTAGGCAAACTATAATATTTTCCAGGAGAAGAGGTGCCACCCCATTTGTCAGGCCCCAGAGATGTCCTTACCTACATCTGTAACCCTTTCAGGGTTCACATACCTTCTCACTGACAAAAAACTCCCGTAACAGAAACGCAAGAGCTCCTGTTCAACTCCGGCAACACCCCCGAGGCTTGAGCATCAGGAAGGATGTGAACAGCTGGGCAGCACCTGCTACCCAGACGCTCCTGCACTTCATGGGCTGGTTGGGTTTCAGACCTGGAAGTGGCCCAGACCTCCATCCTTCATGGGAGGAGGATGAGGCCTATGCTCTAGGTCGAGGGCTTGCCTAAGGTCAGACAGGTGGTAGGTATCAAGGTCAGGAGCTGCATTCAGGCCCCAGGTGTTCTGAATTTCAGCCCAGAATGCTTCCAGGGCCAATACTAACTCCTCCACTCAGCAGCCGTCGGCAAGCACCTGTGTTCCAGGTACTGTCCTAGACACTAGGGAGAGTCACCAGCACGATGGACAGGGCCCTGAGCCATGCACCTTCCATTCTAATGGGAGGAGAGATACACAGAGGCAGGTGAAGAATGTGAGAGGGGGGTTCAAAGAAGTCATGGAGGCTTCTCTGATACAGAGACTGAAAGAGTGGGGGGAACAGCCCTGCCCTCTAACTTTCTGGGGGAGAAGCAGGTGTCAGTGCCCTGAGGTGAAGCTGAAGGGTCAGTGTGGTTGGAGAGAGAGCATGGGGGTAAGAGGACAGGAGGGAAGCAGGGTGAGGTCGGGGCGGGGCAGGTCATGAACACTGTAAGCTGTGGGAAGGGCCTGGGATTCCACTGAGTGAGCTCTAAAGCCACAGGTGGGTTCTGAATGAGAGGTAATGTGGTCTCAGTTACGTAAAAAGTGCCGCTGTCTTCACAGTGGGCTGCAGGAGGGCAAGAACAGAGGCTGTGAGGCTGTTAAATCCATAGCAGAGAGGATGGCAGCTTTGTTTACGGGGGTTTGGGAGGCTGGTGAGACATGGCTGGATTCTGGGTTGATTTTCAAAGAAGAGTGAGTGGACAGTTTGCTGATGGATAAGTTGTGGGGTGTGAGAGAGGGAGGCGAGTCAATGTTGACTCTGATGCTTTAGGGGTTCAGCAAAAAGAATCCCAACATTGCTGAGCACCTAAGTGTCAAGCATATTTTCTCTCTCAGTCCCAGAAACTCTCAAGTGTGGGCATTTGCCCTCATTATACAGATGAACGACGGCTCGTGGAAACCCTGCAGCTTGCTCTGGTCACGCAGGTGGGACGTGCTGAGTGGAATACAGGCTGGTCTAGCTCTTGTTCTTTCTCCTACTTGGATCTGCTTCCAGCAATCAAGCAACTCCAGTTCCCTCTGCCTTCTCAAGTTTGTGTGTGTTTCTACGTTACTTCCTCTCCGTGATTCTCCTCTGAGACCTCTCCCAGCTCTTCAAAGCATATATTTGGCTATTGAGCCACAAATCCACTGCAGCTCTCATGAGGCCTTGATCTTAAATACCAGCCAAAAAGAAAGAATTTGCCTGGGGACTTAAGATTCCTGCGTAGAGTTTAACTTATGTTAAACATACTTCTGTAATGGTCTTCGTTGGAGGCACCAAGATGGGATAAAGTAGCAATTCTATAAAGATAGCCAGCTAACACTTCTGAGGTATATGCAGATTTTTGGGGTACTGCCTTTTCCAATTTATAGCATCTATTTGAGGAATGTGAGTTCATTTTTTTTAAGTCAGCTCTCCACATATTCCTAGAAGTTTTGGAAGGGAAATAAATGATAGCACTTCAACATACTGCCATTTGCCCTAAAACTCACTTAAAATTGACATTAGAGAATGCAGATGTGGATGATCATTACTGTAAAGGTTACTTTCTTATAACATGGCCTTGTTATGAGGGTTGCATTGAAAAATGATGCTCTGAAACGATAACCTTTGGGCCATAATAAGCACCAGTAACTTTTACATGGACAGATGCAAAGTTGTTTTTATCAAATCAAGCTGAGGTGTTGGTTGTGTCAGATATATGTTTTCAACCATGGTAGAGATGCAGGAGGAATGGCCTGTGTGGGATTCCATATTTCAGACTTGGGAGAATACAACCAGGGAAGGATTCTGCAACCACTTCTCTCTTCCTCTTCATCTGACTGCTCCACACCCAATACCGCAAGCATGAGTCAAGAGAGCCCATAAAATTACCCAAGTGAGGCCTCCCTCACAATGAATACTGAAAAGCTTTCACTAGTTTTATAAAGTAACTTTTCATTCTTTGAATGGTCTGCCTCATGATTAATGTCATCTGGCAATGCAGCAAGGTAGGACACTCCCCCTGAATAACCAGCAGTGTGGAACTGAAATAGAGATATAATGTTAGACATGACACTACCTCTTTGAATCAGATACATTTGTATCTTCTGATATAAGACAGTGGATATTAGGAGTAAATATGTTCCTAGCAACCCTGTCTAAGTAAACTTGAAAATTCAGGGTTGAGCCCATTCCTTACTGACACACAAATCTCCTTCTTACTGCTTTTGTGTCCTGTAACTATTTATCTTCCCAGGATTTTTGTCCAACAACATTGTCTACAATTCTAATTCGAGGGCCACCTTGGCACAGGATTCATATGCTGTAATGTCTAGCAAATGAACACCTCATAAATGTCTTCTGAAAAATTGTAATAAAGACGCATGATTTCCTTAGGTCAAGTGGAGCATACCTGGATTAATCATAAATGAGTATTCACACTGGCTTACAATAGCATAGAAAACAAGTTGAAATATGTAGATAACATGTAAAGCATGACCACTGATTAATAAGATTGCTTTTATTAATCAAAATAAAACTGGGCACCCATCGGTAATCCCAGCTACTAGGGTGGCTGAGGCAGGAGAATCTCTTGAACCTGGGAGGCAGAGGCTGTAGTGAACTGAGATCGCATCACTGCTCTCCAGCCTGGGAGACAGAGTGAGACCTTGTCTCAAAAATAACAACAACAAACAAACTCACAAAAACTGGGCACCCATTTACATATACAAATAATTTGAGCATCATTTGTTTTAAAGAAAACATCTTTTGCTGTGCAAAAGCTCTTTAGTTTAATTAGATCCCATTTGTCAATTTTTGCTTTTGTTGCAACTGCTTTTGATGTTTTTGTCATGAAATCTTTGCCCGTGCCTATGTATGGTATTGCCTAGATTTTCTTCTAGGGTTTTATAGTTCGAGATTTTACATTTAAGTCTTTAATCCATCTTGAGTTAATTTCTGTGTAAGGTGTAAGGAAAGGGTCCAGTTTCAATTTTTTGCATACAGCTAGCCAGTTCTCCCAATACTTTACTAAATAGGAAATCCTTTCCGTATTGCTTGTTTTTGTCAGGTCTGTTGAAGATCAGATGGTTGTAGATGTGTGGTCTTATTCCTAAGTTCTCTATCAGAGTGAACAAACAACCCACAGAATGAGAGAAAATTTTTGCAACCTATCCATCTGACAAAGGTCTAATATCCAGAGTCTACACGGAACTTAAACAAATTTACAAGAAAAACTCCATTAAAAAGTGGGCAAAGGACACAAACACACACTTCTCAAAAGACATTTATGCAGCCAACAAACATATAAAAAGAAGCTCAACATCACTGATCATTAGTGAAATGCAAATCAAAACCACAATGAGATACCATCTCACATCAGTCAGAATGGTGATTATTAAAGTCAAGAAACAACGGATGCTGGTGAGGCTGTGGAGAGACAGGGACGGTTTTACACTATTGGTGGGAATGTAAATTAGTTCAACCATCGTGGAAGACAGTGGGGGGCAATTTCTCAAAGACCTAGAGGAAGAAATACCATTTGACCCAGCAATCCGATTACTGGGTATATCCCCAAAGGAACAGAAACCGTTCTATTATAAAGATACATGCACAAATACGTTCACTGCAGTACTAGTCACAAGAGCAAATACATGGATTCAACCCAAATGCTAATCAATGATAGACTGGATAAAGAAAGTGTGGTACAGATATACCACGGAACACTATGAAAACATAAAAAGGAATGAGATGATGTCCCTTGCAGGGACATGGATGAAGCTGGAAGCCATTACTCTCAGCAAACTAATGCAGGAACAGAAAATCAAACACCACATGTTCTCACTCGTAAGTGGGAGGTGAACAATGAGAACATATGGACACAGGGAGGGGCACACACACTGGGGCCTGTTGGGGTGCGGTATCGGGGAGGGAGAGCATCAGGAAAAATAGCTAATGCATGCTGGGCTTAATACTTAGGTGATGGGTTGACAGGTGCAGCAAACCACCATGGCATACGTTTACCTAAGTAAAAAACCTGCACATCCTGCACATGTACCTCGGAATTTAAAATAAAATAAAAATAAAAATAAAATCATCTTAGAAGTCTACTATTACCTATACCAGTCTTGGTTCAAAATACATCTTAAGTGTCCCTTTAGGAACTGCCTTAACAGTGGGTCTACAAGGCACATTAGAAAAGCAGTTTTATATGGTATAGTTACAGTATTCTAAAATTTGTTTTGCACTAACAACTTTATTAAGGTATATAATTAACATACAATAAAGAGATGGCATCCTATCTCTGTTCCTATGTAAACATGTCCTTTTTCTCTGGCTACCTTTAACATTTTTGTTTCTCACTAGTTTTGTGCTGTATGATTATGAGGGACCTCAGTGCAGTTCTTTTTCATGTTTCTTTTGTTGGGGTTTGTGATGGTTAATATTGAATGTCAACTTGACTGGAATGAAGGATGCAAAGTATTGTTCCTGGGTGTGTCTGTGAGGGAGCTGCCAAAGGAGATCAACATTTGAGTCAGTTGCCTGGGAGAGGCAGACCCACCCTCAGTCTGGGTGGTCAGCATCTAATCAGCTGCCAGTGTAAAAACAGACACGGAAAGGGCAGATTTGCTGAGTCTTCTGGCCTCCATCTTTCTCCTGTTCTAGATGCTTCCTACCCTGGAACATCAGATTCCAAGCTCTTCAGTTTTTGAACTCTTGGACTTATGCTAGTGATTTGCCTGGGGCTCTTGGGCCTTTGGCCACAGACTGAAGGCCGCACTATTGGCTTCCCTACTTTTGAGGTTTTGGGACTCGGACTGGCTTCCTAGTTCCTTGGCTTGCAGATGGCCTATTGTGGGACTTCACCCTGTGATCACTGAGTCAATTCTCCTAATAAACTACCCTTCACACATTCATCTATCCTATTAGTTCTGTCCCTCTAGCGAATGCTGACTAATACAGGGTTTGTTGAGCTTCTTGGATATTTGTGTTTATAGTTTTCATGAAATTTGGAAAAAACGTTTAGCATTATTCCTTCAAATATCTTTTCTGTCCTCCCCTCTTTTTTGGGCACTCCAATTACACACATACATTAGGGCATTGGAAGTTGTCCTCCAGAACTGATTCTCTGTTCATTTTTTAAAAATTCTGTTTTTCTGCGTCATATTAGATAGTTCCTATTGCTATGTCTTCAAGTTCACTAATCTTTTCTTTTACAATGTCTAATACATCAGTAATTCTGTCAATATAATTTTCATGACAGACATTATAGATTTCATCTTTAAGTTCAATCTGCGTGTCTTCTTTATATCTTCCTTCTACTTAACTTTCTTCACATACAAAATTAGTTTGTAAGAATTACTTTAACATCTCTACTGCTAATTCTAACATCTGTGTCAGTTCTGGGTTGATTTTGATTGGTTCTTCTTCTCTTGTTTAGGGGACATATTTTCCTGCTTCTTTGCAAGCTTGGTAATTTTTTTATTGGGTGCCGTAAATTGTGAAATTTATCTTGTGGGGCAGTAGATATTTTTATATGACTGTACATACTCTTGAACTTTGTTTCTGGGACACAGTTATGTGACTTGGAGGCAGTGGTCCTTTTGGGTCTTCCTCTCATGATTTGTTAGGCAGATGTGGAGCAGTCAGTGCCCCTTGTAGGGCTAATAAATCCCTAATACAGAGGCAAGACCCTTCTGAACACTCTAACCAATGCCCTGTGGATTTTAATCTTCCCCAGTCTGGCTGGTGGAAACAGGCAACCTTCCCAGCCCTGTGTGAGCATTCAGTGCTGTTCCCTCTAATCTTTCTGGGTAGTTCTTCCACAGCGGTAGCTTGTTTCCTCCTGTGCTGATCAGCACTCCCCTGACTGCTCCAGGGGCACCTCTGCAGACCTCTGGAGTTCTCTGTGCAATTCTCCCCACCTTTGCCCTGTGTTCTCTCACCAGTCCGGCTGCCCTGAACTCTGTCCTCTAAGCTTAGGGAACTTGCTGGGCTCTGCCCAATTCTTTTCCCCATGCTGCATCCTGCTCACTCTCCCAGCAGTGGGCTGGGGTAGTCGAAGGGCTCACCTCATTTGTTTCCTGTATCTCAGAGGTTACTGTCCTCTGTTGCCTGATATCAAGTGTGAACTAAAAAACATATGTCTATATATTTTGTTGTTGTTGTTGTTGTTTTGTCTTTTGGGCAGGAGGGCAAATCTGTCCCTGTTACTCCATCTTGGCTAGAACTGGCTGTCTTAATGCTAGTGTTTAGTATCACTCAGTGTGGCCATCAACTTGGCAAGGGTTGACTTTGGATTACGTTTTCTTATTTCAGGAAAATAAAATGGCAAAGATAAAGTTCTGTTACTAGCAAGCACAGTTACTAGTTTGTTTTCTCTATTATCATTTACTGAGCACGTACTATGTACCCTCCAAGTAGGCTGTGCTTTACGTACATTTTCTTATTTTTTTCTTTTCTTTTTTTTTTTTGAGACGGAGTCTCGCTCTGTCGCCCAGGCTGGAGTGCAGTGGCTGGATCTCAGCTCACTGCAAGCTCCGCCTCCGGGGTTTACGCCATTCTCCCGCCTCAGCCTCCGGAGTAGCTGGGACTACAGACGCCCGCCACCTCGCCCGGCTAGTTTTTTTTTTTTTTGTATTTTTAGTAGAGACGGGGTTTCACCGTGTTAGCCAGGATGGTCTCTATCTCCTGACCTCGTGATCCGCCCGTCTCGGCCTCCCAAAGTGCTGGGATTATAGGCTTGAGCCACCGCGCCCGGCCCATTTTCTTATTTTAATCTTTCTAACAAACTTATAAAATAAATACTAGGATTTTTATTTTATATACGAGGAAACTGAAACTTAGAGAGTCAAATAACTTGCCCAAGGTTATACAACTAGCAGGTGACAGGGCTGAGTTGAAACCAAGTTTCTCCAATTCCAAAGACTGTGATTTATTCACTGCACTTCTGAATGCACTACAGAGAAGATCCCGGGTCCCGAAAATGTGTTTGAACAATGGTAGCATTGTTGAAATACATAATTCTCTGATGACTTGACAAAGCATGATGATGCCAATTACTCTATTTCACTGATTCTACTATGCTACGGATTGTAAGAGGTACTATTATTTTATCTGTCTGTAAGAAGGAAAAATATCTGCCCATTAAACCATGGCATAGTGTTTTAGATGCCATTAATTTTAGAGTGGATCTCAATTTTAAGGTTGTTAAAAAAGAAACAATATGCATATTAAGATCAATAAAATGATACAGTATCATGTACTGGGTACCTATTATGTACTATTGTTGCTTTTGATTCTTTCAACAACCCTAAAAGGTAGTCATTGTGGTATTTATAAAAGTAGAAACTGAGGCTCAGGCTCATGGGTAGGTGACACGTCTAAGGTCACACTGTGGTAAATGGTGGTGCCAGGCTTTTGCTATTTCTTATATGCTTGTAAAAAAATCAGTCCTATTAAAATCAAACATATGCTTTTAATGGCATGTCAAGCCCATGTGTGTACATACACACATCTGCACACATGTATATTCCTAGGTGCTCCCTGGGAGTTATATTTGCTTTAGTAGGATAGCAAGAGGTGGAAATAGGATAAATGAGTGTTGGCAGAATGAAATTTCTCATCTGCCCAGAATCTAGTGAATCAACAATTATGTCATGAAGGTTACCTAAACTTAGAAAAAGCTTATAGTATTTACTGCAGCAATAGCCAGATTTTAAACTAGGACATATATCTGTTCAAATGAAAAGTATCTACTACTTGTATAGATTCCTACCTAGTTTGAGTGCATTAAGACCCAAAGCCAGCTCTGCTTTGGGAATGTGTTGGTCTAACGCTCTTCGAATAAGGAAAGCTTCCTCACAATACCATAGAGGGGGGTGCCATTTCAAGTCGAATTTCTTTCTGTTTTCTTGTTAATTCTGTATCTCTGTAGTGTAAAAAACAGAGAACAGAGTCATACTTCTTTCTGTGAGCAAATTAAAAAAAATAATAAAACAACAAACTTCCCTGAGGATAAAAGTGTGAGGATGGTCATTTACTTGGATTGACAAATGCAGCCCATGACGGTGTCTGGGAAAGCTCATTAGGTGATATAGAGAATCCGGAAGAGTCTGGCTACTATTTAAGATCCTTATTTCTGATATGAGTTGGAAATCTCTACCGTGAGGGAATCTTACATTCGGAGTCTTCTGTAAAAACGGAACCAATGAATAGCATTGAAACAGTAGAATGAAATTCAACGATCTTTGAGGCCTCGCATCAGTAATACCCTCTACAAAATCACAGTTATCTTAATGCAAAGACTGCTATAATCCTGGCCTTGCAATGCACTATTTTTCATACAAATGGTTCAACTGTGTGTCCTATTTCAGAAGAGGAAGGGGTGACAGTGACATACAGGGCACAGATTTTCTGAATGTTATATTGGTAATCATAGAGGGCTCTCTCATGCAGCAGTAGATAATGTCTAACAGGCCAGTCCTTTCTCAACATCAGCATTAGTATCAGCATGTGGCCATGACAAATGAAGTCTGGCAGTAGCTCTGGGCAGAATCCTTAAAGTTGCAAGCAGAAGATGTGTGCTTTTCCCTGCAAGGTCCCTGTGTGCAGGGATGCTGCCCTGCCACTCGGAGGTTCTGGCACCACCTCTTCAGAGTCCCACGGGTTCTTCTCCAGGCTCAGACTTATAGCCTGGTTTCCAGTGACTCGGCCCCGAGAACAAACAGTGCTGAGATGAAGCCTGTGGCTCCATGAGCAACTGCCAGAAAGCAATCACAAGCTTGCTTCCTTCCTTCCTTCCTTCCTTCCTCCCTCCCTCCCTCCCTCCCTCCCTCCCTCCCTCCCTTTTCTTTTTTTAAGTTTTAGCTTTGATGACAAAAACGATGCTGGAGGGGACTGAGAGCACCAGGTTGAACCCACATGGACCAGCTTTGACGACGAAGCTATAGGCAGCCAAGTCAACACACACACAGAGAAAATGGAAAAAGAACAGAAAAGCAGGAGGCAGAAACAAAAACATGCAGGAGAGGGTGATTCTGTTCCATGATCTTGGCTGAGTGCTCCAGGGTTCCTAATGTTTCAGCAAAAAGAAAATCACTGTAATGAAATGTAATGAGACCCTCTGACACTGAGGAAGTGACAGCTCAGGCCTGGCCTTCTACCACACACCTATAATCTGTGACCTGCAACAGAACGTTTCCCAAAGAGCGCAGTCCTCCCTGAGCAAAATGGCTAGGGCCTGCGCCGTGATTTGCTGCCCTGGAACAGGACACACGTGTTGCTAATCCTTGTAAAACCAGCTGAAGAACCATTTTCCTCCTGAGAATTTTCTTCTGTTCACTGCTAATTTTGGCTACTTTAGTTGCTTTGTTTCTCCTCCACTTAAGTAAATATTCCTCAAGTTGATGTGCCAAACCTTTCTTTTGCAATAACAGAAGGTTTAACACATGTATGCTCCTAGGAACAGCGCTTTCGCAGGTTACTGACAGCTTCATAAACATCATTTCTATTTCTCCTCAAGACAAGCTAAGGCAGAAGGTAAGGCAGGCATTATGTCCATGTCACAGATGGGGAAAGTGAGGCTCAGAGGGGTTAAAAGGTGACCTGATACAAGTCATAGAGCCAGGATCTGGAAGAAGCAGGAGCAAAGTCCAGGCGTCCCGATCCAAGCTAGGTCCACTGCCTTCCACTCCGGAGAGGCTTCATCTCCAATAGAGGAAGAGACGCGAGTGGCTGGAAAAACTCATGGATAGAGCCTCCGGTTCAATGCTCTTCGGAATCACACGGTAAAACCACAAGTGTTTGGCCTGTGGTTCTGCCACTTTTGCCATCTGTGACCCTGGGGTAAACAATGGCATCTTGACGCATTTGTTTGTGAAAGATGGAAATGATGATAATTAGCTGATTGGGCTGCAGTGAGAAGAAAACAGGCTGGTACATGGATGATGCAGAGAAGTGTGTCTGTCACACTGTGGGAACCCCATAGCCCGCGTGTTACTTCAGACAGTGGCAGCTGTTTGGCTGTGTGAGCCCAAATGCCACAAGTGGCCATGTTTAAGGTGGGTGTGATTCCTACGCACGCCTCCTGAGGAACAATTAACATCCCTAAATATTGTTGCAGTGCTTTGATGGCAGGTGTTCCCCAAACTCTAAGTGTCCTGTGGAACCCTGGGGCAACACACTCACAGCCTTTCCAATAGGGCCTCCTCCGAGCCAGGTACCAGCAATGTAGACAAAGCATTTGGGGAGTGAAGGTGGCCAATGGCCAGTTCATCCCAGTTTGCCCAGGACTCTCTCTGTTTCAGCATGAATAGTCCTGTGCCCCAGGGCAAACTGGGACAGCTGGTCACCCTCTCAATCATAGAGTCTAGGCTGGTAACAAAATTAAAAAGCTAGAAACCTATTTCTCATAAATTATTCCTTAATACAAAACAATGCCAAAACCTTGGAGTGCTGCAGCCTCATGTTCTGAACCAGTGGTTCTCAAAGTACGGTCCCCAAACCAGGCCAGCAGCATCCGTGTCCCATGAGAGCTTGCTAGAAAAACAAATTTTGGGCACCATGCACACCTCATAAGCCAGAAACTGTGGGAATGAGGCCTAGGAATGTGGGGCTGAACAAGCCTTCTGGGTGTTTCTGATGCTTGTGCACCTCTGAGAACCACTGGTCCAGACCACAAGTAGAAGTCAGACTAGATGCCAAGGAGAATTAAAACAATGCAAGCTCACAAGAGGAAACTTTCCTCCTTTGTCATGATCACCTCCATTTCGGACTGCTCAAACTGAACAGGGAAAATATGATGAAAGCACTTCCTGCTCTCTTGTTCTATGGGAATCCAGTATGGCTGCCGACGATCGAGGGTAAAGTATCTCCGTAAAGCAACATACTGACAAGAAAGGCATCTTTAGGGGCGAGTCAAGCATATCATTTCATCTGTGGCCACATGTGAATGCTAGCTATGCATGTGTTCTAAAAAGCAAAGAGTAGACAAAGAGGAACGCCGCCCAGCCTCCCAACACCAGAGTCTCACTTCCTCTCCCCAGCTGGCGCACTGGGGCCGGACTCCAGTAATAACAGCCTCCTGGGGAGATTAAAGCCCTGGCAAGCACAGTTTATCTTGGTGAATGTATACTTTAGCTTTCTGTGTATCTGTACATATACAGACACTGTAGTATTTATAGCTGGTATACATGTGAGGTGGCGCTGGAGACAAGGCCTGGAATGGGTGCACAACACCTATGACGTTGGAACCAAGATCTTTTAAATGCAAACTTGGTTTCCCTGAACTGTCCTCCACCCATGTGGTCCAAACACACGCTCAGGTGTTTCAGGAAGAACACCCTCCCTCCCTGCAAATAGGGTCAGCAGTCTTTCTTCTGTTTCCAGCAAGAGTTGAGTATTCTGTGGTGGCTTCTTTCATCTCTGGGGATTTTGCTTATTAGAAAAATACACAGAATCGCCGATCTCCCGAGTGAGGAAATGAGATGGCCGGGAGATGAGCTGAGTCAGGACTGCCGCTGGAAGCCAAGTCTACAACGTCGGTACTGAGGTGGAAAAGCAATCAGCCCAGCACAGCCCACTCTGAGAAGGGCAGGCATGGGGGCTTCTGGCCCCAGCTCCCAGGTGTCCAGCGGTGGTGCTGCTCGGTGGCACACTGGGGCCTGGTTTCCCTTTTTTTTTTTTTTTTTTGTGGGGGCACATATTTCCTCAGGAAGGAGCAGGTAAGTTCCTCCTTAGGCTTGTGAACACTTTCTTGTCACCTGGCCAAATGAAATTCCAACAATACTCTGAATAGGCAGTGCCACTTCACCGCATTCACAACAAGCCACAGTCATGGAGTGGTCAAAACTCCCAATCTCCATTTTCATGCAAAGCTGAATGGGCAGCTCAGACCTCTAAAAAATGTCATGAACATATAGGCCCTCTTAGTCTGTGTCTACTTGACAAGAGCTCTGAGTGTCCATGTGTAACTGAACAGCACATGCCCACACTGTGGAGTGAGGGGCTGCCACAGCCACACGGTGTAGCCTTCTGTCCCCCATGGAGGCACTGGTCAGAGGAGAGACACAAGGCAGAGAGGAAGACTGCACATCAGGCTGGGGAGATGAGCCTGAGGGTTTATGTTTTGAGGATGCAAAGAAAAGAAGAAAAATAAGGAAGATGGGGGTAGGGAGAAACAACAAGCTGGATGAGGGGCGGAGGAGGGACGTACGGGAGACAGGGCCTGGGGCAGCCAGGAGAGGTCTCCAGGAGGGGCCTAACTGTGGACGTTGCTGAGTGGCTGGAGGGGAGAGGCTGGAGCAGCCCAGCCTAACAAATTACCACAGGTGTGGGGGTTTAAAACAATACATGTTGATCCTCTTACAGTTCTGGGTGTGGGCAGGGCTGCGCCCTCTAGAGGCTTCCAGAAAGAACCTGTTCCCTTGCCTTGTCCAGCTTCTAGAGGCGCCTGCACCCCTTGGCTCACAGCCCCGTTCTCGAGTCACCCTGACCCCGCCTCGTCTTCACTGCTCCTTTTCTGACTCTGACCCTCCTGCCTTTCCCCTCTATGGACCTTGTGGTTACCATTAGGGCGCCCTGGAAAATCCAGGACTGTCTCCAGACCCTTCACTCAATCCCATTTGCACAGTCTCTGGATTATCATACAAGGTGACACAGCCGCATGTTCTAGAATTAGCATGGGGACTTCCTGGGGGGTGAGGACATTCTCCTGTGTGCCACAGAGATCAGGACGGCAGCACGCCATCTGCTGTGACTCCTCCCTGGCACAGCCAAGGGCAACACACAGCCCCCCTCTGCAGAGGCAGCCGTCCTCAGCCCTGAGGCTCCCCTCTGCAGAGGCAGCCGGCCTCAGCCCTGGGGCCCCCCCATGCAGAGGCAGCCGGCCTCAGCCCTGGGGCTCCCCTCTGCAGAGGCAGCCGGCCTCAGCCCTGGGGCCCAGCCTCTCACCCATGCTCTCCAGGCCCAGGTGAGGAGAGCAGCAGCTCACATGTGCAGAATGTGGACATTCAGCCACAGTGAGAGGTCTTTGCATTCTGTTTCTATAAAAGAGCCTCCCCCCACACCGAGGCGTATGAGCTCCCACAAAAGTCGCATCTGTCCCTGCTTACTCATTTTGTTCATCTATTCAAAGTGCAGGGAAAGGGACATTTCTTGAAGGAAAAGTCTTCATGCTTCTTCTAATTTATCTGTGTATGAGAATTTTTTAAAGTATTATTAGAAAACCTCTCACCTTTATTCTCAATTACACTGCGAAAGTTTTTATTTTTACTCTGGATTTTAAAATATGCTTGTGGGGAAGAAATCTACAATCCCTTAATTCCATTTTCATATAGTCACAAAATCATCAGAAGAAAATGGAATTTTCTGTTCAGATTAAATAGAGCTCCTCAGTACCAGTGAAAGCAGGCGGGAAGGGAGAGCCTGGGGCGAGTTTCATAGACTAAATTACCAGCTTCTGCAAATCATTAGTTTCTCCCTTGGGAGAAAAGAAGAGCGGCAGTCTTCTGGTCGCGAGGCACTCTCAACGGGGTCAGGAGCTGCACGGCCACATTTTAAATTCTAGTGGGCAGCTAAAACAGGACGAACCGAAGTCTGCCTGGCTACTGGGACACTGATTTGAGAAGAGAGATGGCAACGCAGCACAAGAGCATCTGATTTTGATGTCTTTTGTCTAGTGATGTCCTATGTGGTGACAAGAAAGAAGACTGCAGGTGCCAGCACACCTCGCGCTGTCCCTCCTCGGGCACGGCACTGGGGCTTGAGGCTGAGCAGTCCACCTCCACCAAGAACAGGAATGCCTGACGTGACACTGAAAGGATGTCGCAGCCCCAGTTCTGGAAATCCGAGACCCTAACTGTACTTTAAAAGATAATTGAGAAACAAGTGGCAGGAGTGAAGGAGAAGAAGAAGGTCAGTCATAACTTATCCTATTCCTAAATCATAACAGCGAAGTACAAAAGGGTCAGTCACAACTTATCCTGTTCCTAAATCATAACGGCGAAGTGCAAAATCCCAGGAAGCCAGCTCAGGCTGGTGATGCTGCCAGGGTAACAAACCAGGGACTCTTTAAAAGTCTGGGTTCAGGAATCTTTAGGTAATTAACTGTAGAATGACTAGATACCCCCTCCCATATTTATAGCGCATGCCTTTGCTAAACCCGTTTTTCCCTCCTTCATTTCTTCCTGTCTCCCTGCCTCTCTCTCCCTTCCCTTAGCATGGAGTACATCAGTGCGTCCAAAGGGATAAACTGTATTTGTGTTAAGCCTTCATTTATAAATAACCAACTGACCCCAATTCTACACATAAATGACACTTAATGTTTAAAAAATACAGGCTATGTTTCTTTCATTGTTCACTGTTTCATCATGTTACACGTTTTCTTCCCATAGAGAATAAAATAATGACCAAAGTTCTATCCGTCAACCCAACGTCTCTGCAGTGTCTTTCCGCCCTTGTTAAACACGCCTGCTTACGTGTTGTCAGAACGCATGACCCGCATCTACTCTGACACGTCCCCGTTCATCAACAGAGCAACTTCATTCCTTAATTAGGGCAGTGTTTGAGCCTAAAGACAAGTCTGTACAACTGAAAAAAAAAAAGAAAAGATGCATATTCAAATTTTTGAGAGAGTAAAATCATGGTCTGTGATGACAAAACTAAAAATAATTTATTACATTTTATTTTCTAACATTAATCCATTAAATCTAAGGCCACTGGGGCAGAGGTCTTATTTTCAAATAATATATATTTATTATAAGCAATAAAGAAATTTATTTATAAATTCTTCCTTTTCATACCTCTATGAATGTGCCTATTTCTGTAAGCTTAAAGTAAGTTCCTTACAACTAATTATTTTTGTTTACTGGTGACAGGTATGACAATTTTATTTGGAGGGAAACATGTTCTGATTCAAAGAGAAGTTGTTCTTCCAAAGGAGCTGAAAGCTGATTCACAACACAGGAGTTTGCCTTTTACAGGCAGACACGATGTTATAAAACGTCAGACGGCCAACATGTTTGAGATGGGGGTGTGCGAGATTCTTCTCACATGGCGCATGCCTCTCTTGGGTATTATCGAACGTGAAACTGGAACGCCCCCTTTAAGACAAGGAAAATTTAGAAGAAAGACGCCACAACGCCACACAGTCAGAGCCGGCGGTTTTCTCAGCAATGCCTGATGCAAGCTCGAGTTTTGATGGCAGTAGCTGGACTCGGACTCTTTGTAAAGGTGCAGCTTAACTCAGGCACTGCTAGAGCCTTGGAGAGAATTACAGACATTTAGAGTGGCAGGAATGCCCGATATGGCTCCTTGGTTTGAGTCAGGGCAGAGCTAAAGCAGCACACACTTTAGTCAGAGCATAGCCCGGCCTAAAACATGAGATGTTAAAACTTGTATTCTGCTCTCCCACCCAGAGCCTTGATTAAAAATACTCTTTGCCCATTCAAGAGCTTGATGTGCAGAACCCTGTCCTGATAGCACTGATTCTGGCTCTGTTTTAGAATTTCACTGTATGTGGGAGGAGTAGTAGGGAGGGCAGAGAAAGCAGCACTAAAAAGATCCACACTTGCTATGACTGAAGCTCATTCCATAGGGAAGATGACAGAGACGTGTTGGAGAGAAGCCACCGTGTGCTGTCCCTCTGTGGGTCCTCCAGCCATGGTGGCATGAGTCCTACTGTTGATAAGGGTGGTGGCCACCTGTAGGGGACCCTGGGGAGGCCTCAAGAGCTTCAGCAGGACGGTTTCTGCAAGGTTTCAGGCTGACACATTGAAGGCACCAGCACTCAGGGTCTCGGAGCTCCGGACTGGACAGCAGACAATATCTGCCTCACTGCCCATCTGGTGACCCTAACCTCAGTCTGGGGAAATCACTGCTCTACGAAAGAGAACCTTGGCTCTGTGACAGCTCTGCCCCAGCCCTCGCTACGAGGAGGGCCAATACATGGTGCTGACTTATGATTGCTGGGTTTTGTATCCCAGATCCTAAGCCACTGAACCAGAGTCCACGTAAGCAGAGATGAGTTGAGGTGCGAAACAAAACACATGCCCTGAGATCCAGCTGCAGTAGCACCTTTTGGGGGAAGGAAGCTGAGATCTTTCTTAAGCATAACGAGGACAGACACATGCAGTGGGTTCCTTGGTGTTGGCAACTCCTGAGTGAGACGGAGGAGTTCCTGCATGCTGGCTACGTGGGCACAGGGCACGGTAGGGAAAAGTGAGCTGGGGTAAGCGGGGGGTGCTCACTTTGTTCTCTCTCTCTCCCTCCACCGTCCCTGCCTCCACCCCTCTGGCTCTTGCTCTTCCTCAGGGAGAGCAGATGTTTTAACTGATAGTTTGTAAATATTCTTAAGGCAGACAGTTGCTACCTGACTTCACCTTTCTTATCTCCAGTTCCACCCGAAAGTGGTAACACAACATATCCAAACATGCCTTATCATACCAAAGAGGAGTCTGTACCTCAGCTAGTTAGAGACTTTCATTCAAAAATAATTTTTTAAGTTGCTTTTGTATACTGCTTTTTCTGTGCTGGGTGGAAGTCCAGTCAAAGCTACTTTGTGTAAATGAAGAAATACAACCCTCTTCCCTACTCCTCAGTCAAGCTGTGGGGCAGCATGCTGGCCACGGGGCCTGGATGCGCCTGCTGGCATCTGTCGAGGTGTTCTGCCCCACAGCCGCCAGGTGCACCGTGGGGACACCATTCACCTCCTGAGCATCACACTGGTGTGAAAGCGGCCCGGGGCTGAGCTGCACTTGAGGACCCCATGACACAGGCTTGGTTCACACTCAGCTCACCAGTGGCTGCAGTGCCAAGGCTTTTTCCATGTGTAGCACTGTGAAGTGGTATTTTTCCCACAACTTGATTTTTAGATCTATGTTTTAGACTTAAAGTAATCATATTTCTCTTTCTTTTTTTCTTTCACCTTTGGCATTAGCTTCTTGTAAAAATGAATTTAAGAACATTGTCCTTGCAAACCAGATTGTGTGTTTCTCAAAGTCTGTGCACCCTGACTTTCTAAGGCTCATTGATCACTCTATTCATCACCTATCATTTGTCTGCCACAGTGACAGGCACGAGGCAGATACGACAGCAAGACAAGACCTGGTTCTTGACTCCAACAAGTTAACGTTTTTGCTAAGGGGACAAGATCAACACTGACGATACGAGTCAACAACACAAGGTTGTCTCCAGGCTGACTTGGGGATGCTGGCCGTAATATAATAGAGCCATCAGAAGGAGACAGAGGACCGCAGGGGTGGGGGCAGCCTGAATAAAGGCACTGAGATTCAAGGCAGGGTGTGTATGGGGGTAAAGGCTGCCCTGCCTGAAGAATCCACAGGAAATCAGATTCTGGACATTGTGAGGCTGGCAGAGTGGCGTGGGCTCCATGGAGGTGGGCAACAGAGGGCCACTGAGGGTAACTGAGCAAGAGTGTGTCTGTGAGGAAGGAAGGAAGGTCGGTACGGGAGTACCATTCCAGATGGTCTGTTAGAAGAGAAGGAGGAAATCAGCAAGATCAACTAGAAAGAAACTTCAAAAAATTAAAGGAACACCCCAGAAAGGAAGAGGGCCAGGACAGGTGGATGGAGAGCATGAAAATACTGTGTTGGGATGTCACTGAAAAGAGTAAATGAGAAAATGCATCAGCAGTGCTGAGCATAGTGTCCGTGTGTAATACGTACTCAGTAAGTGCTCACTCCTGAACTTCCGTTGCTGTGGCTATTTTCACGTGTGAGAAGAGAAATACGTAAATTGGAAGTAATAAACACAGTCCCTGCCTGCGTGGAGCTTGCTTTGTGGATTAATATTAAGGCCACGTGGCTGTAACAGCTTTTGTTCTATTGTTTTGGCGGCGAGGGGGTGGGGGTGGGGGTTCAAGTACATACTTGTTCTTCCTGAAAAGTACCTTTGAACCTGAATCATTGAATGGTTGTGTTATTAAAGCATTTAATAGTAATACTCATGTTTAAAATGCTGAACAAAGCCTAGGTGGAATTTCCTGCCTCAGTAACTTTGGATGGTGGGATACTAGTTCTACAGAGAATTATTAAATACCACTACACAGCAAAGTGATGACTACTGAACACTTTGACCAGAAAATATTGATAGCTTACTACATGTCAGGCAAGGCACTGGGGATACAAATGGAACAAAACACTTTCCCTATACTTAAAGAGCCAGAAAGACAGTGGTAGAAATAGACACATAAATCATCCGAATACAGGTGCACAGAGCCTTTCCAAAGCCTCCAGAGAGCTTGGAGTTGAGATGTTTTGGCTTGTAGAGACACGAGGTGACGGGCACAGCACACACAGGTGGACATTTGCCCTGTACTGCCAGGGCAGGCTGAGTTAGGCTTATCTTGGTGCTGCCTCTGCCCCTGCCCCTTGTACTCTCAACAGACAGGTGGTAAGTTTGTAGTTACCCTAATCCCATCTTTCTGAGCAGCCCCAGCAACATCTGGCCAGCACACCATAATCAAACGCGAATATTCCTTCAGCAAAACGTAGGAACAGTTACACTACGTAATAAAAAGACAGACTAGATAATTAGCCTTGTGTCAGGTCGGGTCAGATTTTGTGCTGAATGGGTTTTATGGGAAGTTTTGATTTTTCCCTGAGTTCTTTGGAGTTTGGAATCCTGGATAATGGACTGTGCGTGGTGTGGGGCCGTGTGTCTGTGGGAACAGAAAAGGGAGCGCCTGGCTCACTCCTGGGAAGTTGGAGGAGTTTCCAGAGGAAGTTCCAGTAAACCTGAGACCGGAGGCAGGAGGAGAGGTAGCTTCGGGAGAGTTTGGGAACTGGGGAGGGCGGGAATGACCATCAAGTTGCAGTCCTGGGAGGCGGCTGGGCACCCAGTGATCCAGGGCTAGACCCACAGAGCAATGAGAACAGGGGGTGGTGCGGCAGGAAGGCCCTTGCAAGAACAGGTGCGTCTGGGGGGCATTAAGCCCTGAAGAACACTGTCAGATGTGTGCGGTGTTCTGGCAGCATCGCAGCTGATGATTCTGAGGGGAGGTGGTGGGCAGGCGTTGAGGCAGGAATGCAACAAGTAAGCCACGAAGGCAGGCATTCCAGAGACAGAGGCACAGGCGTGGTGACTGATCACAGGTGGGGGCAGGAGGGACACAGGGGAGTCAAGGGCAGCGTCCATGCTGCTCTGCCTACGTGTTCGAACCTGAGGCCTGTGGAAAATACTTGTCTCCTTCCTCACGCGTTTCTTTATTCTCACTGACGAGAATGAGGCTGAGGTCTGACATGCTTCGCCATTGTTTTCTTTTGGTTGTAAAGTCACACATGTTCACTTCGCTAACGAACATTTGGAGAACACCAACCAGCGGAGGAGAGCCCCTCCCAGGCCCCTCATGAAGACCCCACTGCGGTGAACAGTTCTGCTGGAACGAGGCTGGGAGCACGAGGCGTCCACAGCACGTGGCTGATTCCCAGCTTCTGCTCACCTGTGTGTAGGTTTTCTTATACGGTTGTGATCATACTGTCTGTGCACTTTTTATGCTTCTTTTTTCACCAGCATTTTATCCCAGACACTTTCCTGAGCTACTCCACAGTCTGAATGGACACGGGTTTTAATGGATTGCTACACAGTGGCATTTGGAAGGACTGTGTTCAACTATCCCTACAGTTGGACACTGTGCTGTCGAACAGATCTCTAAACCTGAAGGAAACTGCTTTAAAGGCCTACTCTCGTGGCAGTACTTTCGGGAAGGCAAGGAAGCATTTGGCATCTCATACTGGTTCCTAGCTTACAGCCTTCCGAAGTCTCTTGCTGTCAACGGAACTGGGCATGGAACATTTATAACTGGTAGTTTGTGGATAACAGAGTAGTATTTTAGCAGTTAAGTGAATCTCAAGTTTCAGTGCCTCTCAAATGTTGCTTATCCAAAACTTTAATATTAGTATTGGTTGTGAGTAGAAGGAATTAAAATTACATCTCCATTGTGCCCACCAGAACCACGTCTCTGCTAACCATACTTTTTAATGTGACTTTAAGGAAGCAAAACCAAGTCATAAGGTTTTGAGGTCAAAATGTGAGCTGAAAATATTCTGATTTTTAAAAATATCTATCTGTTCATCCATCTACCTATGTATTGCTTAGAAATACTTCTCGGTCTCACAGAAGGGGGAGGAAAGGCTTTGCTGACAGACTGAACAGCCACACAGTTGAGAGAAGTAATCACAGGACACTCTCTCAAAGGCCCTGTTCCAGAGCCCTCTCATCCACGGCGTTGTCCAGGGTAAGGAACCAGATGGAGGTGGACTCCCCGCCTTCCTCCTCCCAGGCAGCCTGGCATGGCCCACCACACACAGGCCTGGGAGGAGCTCTGCCAGCCCCTGGCCTTCCCACTCTTCTGAAAGACACATGTGAGCAGCACCCAGATTTGGAACTTGGAATGTGCACTTGCATTGAAAGCAATTTTATATATGGTAACTAGATGCAGTTAAAATAATTTTATTAGTATTTTAGGTATGTTATGGGGAAAATAGGCTTGTGTTGGCAGGGCTGGGGCCCCCATAACATTTAAAACATGCTTTCTGGGAGAAAAAGGTTTTCAAGTACCAAATCTGTTATTGCACTGAAGACTTCACAAACTAGGCTACATCCTTACTATTCACATGCATTATCAAACATTTGCTGGAGTAAGGTAACGTATAAACAAATGAAATACAAATAAACAAAGAAACACATACAGCACTCGTCCGGTTTTAATGGCACAGAAAGGAAATATCCAGAAGTATTAAGTGAGAAAGGTGCCTGTCCACACGCTCCTGCACTCTGAGGCCCGTAAAGAACGAGCCATTTGCTCACCATCCACAGAAAAGCTGAAACAAAATGCGGCCTCTGTGTATATCTCAAAGGTAGGGAAGGAAACAGCTCGAAGGCTGTAACTTTTCCGACACTTGAGACGTCACTCCTTTGCAAGGCAGCATTCCCAGCAGGCAGCGAAGCGTGTTTGGAGAAGCTGGAGGGCAGGTGAGGAGTGCAGGGAAGGCGGGTAGGGGGCTTGCATTCGAAACCACCTCTGAAGGTGTTGTCAATACAGCAACAGCAACTAGGACAAACATGCCACATGGTGGGTCCAAGTCTGAATTGCGCGGGGATAAGTCAGTCATTGCGCCATCGAGGATGGTGCAGCTCCAAAGAATGGATCCGGGCGAGAACCCCACTACATCAGATAACTGGTGGATTAAATGGTTTAGATCTTGGGAAAAGCAGGTTTGGGTTTTCCTCAAACCATGCCTATTATAAACTACTGGTAGAATATTCCTTTTAAATTAAAATCTCATAGTCTATTCGAAGAACTCCAAGGGCACAGGAAAGAAAGGCCAGTGACTGCCGGGGTCCTTCTGGGCCTTGCTGGCATTCCTTTGAGCACTGCTACCTGAAACAGCAAGAGGCCAACTGGGGTCACGTCTCTGTGTGCTGCATCCCACAGCTTTGGGTTTTAAATGTGAAAAAGAAGCACCTTTACGTGGTAAGTGTGTGCCAGTCACACACTGAAAGGACAAAAAGCCATTGTCAGGCACTGTGGTGATACGTTCAGCTGGGCCCTGGCCCTTCATACTCCCAGAAAATCCCTCAAAGCCTTCATGCCTGGTGCCTGTGTCGCTGGGTAAGAGGGTGCGGCTGTCTGATGTCCCCTGATTGCCTGAGAACCGTGTACACTGCCTCAGCTCCAGAGGTAGGCATGACAGGTATGTCCCCTCAATGCACAGCAGGTCTCTGACTGCTGGTTTATAGATTCGGGCCATTAAGCAGGTGCAAATACACCCACTGCAGCACTGAGAAAAGGCAGGAGACAGTGTCCACAGAACCAGAGTGCGGGAGACGGTGTCCAGAGAACCAGAGTGCCAGCCACCCTTGTAGTGCTGCTGCTGAGGGGCCTGGCTAGAAAGTGCTGACAGCAGTTGTCCTTGGAGGCCAAGGCGCAGAAGGACAAAGTTTCTGGGTGACCCAGTGCACGTGATCTGGGAGGAAAGTGGGGGAGGCTTCATGGGGTAGCACGGCCTGGAAACTGGCGGTGACACTACACACAGCGTGACCTTGGGCAAGTCACTCAGCTTCCTGGTGGCCCAATTTCCTCATCTGACATGACGACAGTGAAGATCACGTTCCCTGAGCAGCTGGAGGAAGTGACAATGAGGCTCTGTGCTGGAGAAGCCACTGTGGCAAAGGCCAACATCTCAGAGGCGATGTGTTGCTTGGCGCCCAGGACCAGGAGAAGCCCTCGATGCTTGGAGCTGATTGTCACAGACGGAAGGAGAAGTGGACAAGTACCGTGGATGGGCCTTGGCTCCTCTGTTTCCCAAGACATGAACCCACTTCTCTGGCTATCCTTACATGGCTATTTAGACTACTGCTTACGTGAGAGTAAATGCAAAAAGAGGAATTTATTGAGAATTAATGCTGTAACTAGGATTTAGAGACGGGACTGACAGTTACGTTTCAAAACCAGAGCTTGAAGTTTGGGGAGAAAACAAATGTCTCTTCTCTCAACGAATACAGTCTTTTGGTTGGGCTAAACCTGCCTGGCTCAACTGGGGCAGGCTATCTACGGAGGAAGAGTTTTTGCCTCATGCAGCAGCTTTTGGCTTGACTGCAGAATTATTTCTGGAAATGGTCAATAAAAATTACATATGTATATAAACCAATAACATAAAACCCCAAACCGTACAAGTATACTTAATATAAATGACTTTGGATCTTTAAAAATTGTTTTTATTCTGCTGAAGTCCCTGAAGTCAAAGCCCGTGCTACAGCTGGACGCTTCCCAAGAGTCACTGCTTGTCAACACTGCTCCTGCAGAGGAAGGCTGTTTACCTCCACTCTGCCTGTCAAGTTGACTTTGTCTCTAAATGCTCTGCTTTTTATTACTACCCTCCACCAGACTGGGAAAAACCTTTGTATATGTGTATATTCCCGAGAAGCTTAACCACATGACTGCTGAGAACACAGCAGATCGATTCATCAACTTGGTCAAGAAACCAATCATACCGATTGATCAGATGCCTAAAACAGCTAGCTGATTTTCTTTTCCATGATTTTCTTTCCCACATGTCTGCGGCATTCATTTAGTCACGAAACCCTGAGCAGCCACCTGCTCTGTACCTGCTGTGGTATAACCAGGTTGTGGTCAGATCTCATAGAGCTTCCGCCTACCAGAGAACTATGTAGGGGCAATGCCCTCTGGGGCTTCACCCAAAACCACCAAAACACACGTCTGCCCTGACATGGCAGATACACTTTTGAGGTTCCCCTTGGGAATGGTCACCCTAGACCTGGAGCTCTCTGAGGATGGGGTCAGGGAAGCTGAGACTATCTAGGCACAAAAATCTTGACGTCTACACTTCTATCATCAATTTAACTTCAATGGGTAAATGATCTCGTGATACTGCCAAGCTCAATGTCCAGGTCCCAAGCACACCCTCCCTTGGGGGGTGGGGGTGTGAATGGCTCTCATGTTCTGTTGGGGACAGGGGATGTGAAGCTCTTTCAAAGCACCCGTGTGAGTCTGTGGAGGGCTTAATGACAGATTTGTGAAGGGGTTGACTACACATCATCAGAAATTATACCAATGACAGTTTTAATCACTTGAAATGAGTATTTAGAAAATATGTACCCCTATGAAAGGATGTGCCAAGTCAAGCAAAAACTTGGGGCTGGAGAAGAAAGGAGCTGGACTTGGCAGTTCAGCTTTGTTTTCTCGGCATGGACAGCTGGACAGACACAATTCCCTACAACTACATACATGATGTTGTATTCTAAGCATTTTTCCCCGGGGGGAATCACCTTTTATCTAATTATTCAAGAGATGAATGAAACCAACAAGGTTAGGGACAAGTGAACTGCGTGCATCACTCCCGGACTGCAGCCCAGGGCACAGCTGCCCCCACTTACCGAGGCTCTGCCAGCTTCAGAGCTGGCTGCCTCAGGATCCCTGCAGAGTCCTACGTTTCCAGGTCCGCTGCTCAACTGGTTTGAGGATGAACCCCGGAGGACTGTATTTTTAACAGCTTTCTGGATGAGTCTGATGTAGCAGGCTTAAGTACCATGGACTAGGGTAGCCACCTTTGATTAAGGATGCCTGCAACTTTGCTTAAAGTAGTAGCATTACCCAAGTGTTCTTAAAGAGGCAACCTGAGAAGAAACGGGTTGCCTCTTTAAGAACACTTGGGTAACCCACACATCCACAAGAGCTCTGATGCTTACAGGCAAAATGAAACACATGGGTGGGAAATCGATGTAGAAACTCATTTTGCCACTGTCTGCACTGAATCTGTGCATTTGCGGCCTGTGGTTTTGGAGATATCCCTCTGCAATTTTCGCACACTTATTCATCCACCTTGCTTACCTCTGTGCTATCAGCCTGTTCTTGCCTCTGACACGCTGGCTGCCTGCATACCCCTTCCATGCCCCTTAAGTGACTTGGGAAACGTTGTGGAAAGAAATCTTTTCAGTCAGATTTTGTGCAGCGTGGATGAAAGTCCCTGTTGATTCTAAGGAATGAGCTGGGTGGAGGGACAGTGTTTCTGGCATAGTGAAGGCCCCACCCAAGCACCAGCAACCGGTGGCTGCTGAGAGCAGCACTGCACAGTCACCAGCAGAACATGCCCCGCAAGCCCCATCCAGCCCCATCCAGCCCCTCACCTGAGCCTTCATTAACACACGACACATTTCCTCTGTTTACAAGTTCATGACTGAAGCCTACTCTCTAACCCTCTCCAACACTTGGAAACAGACTCTAAGATCAAGAGAAAACTGCAAGAGATTGGAGGTTTGGGGCTTCCTGGCAGATGTAGAAGGTGCTGGAAAATTCAGTCAGATTAATCCAGACTCTTGGTTTGAGAGATTCTTTTCTATGATAGTAATCACACCATTCTGCAATACTATGGTATCTTTGATCATAAGATCTCAACATGCTTCACAAACACTAATTTAACCTCCCACTACTTTTGTGAAGTTTATCATAATCATCCTTCACTTAGGAGATAGGGAAACTGAGATGATGTGTAAAGTAGAATATGTAAATAGCTAAATGAACTTTCAAGTGCTGTGTTCTTAGCTCCTAATTATTTTGACTGAAGTGTTTTTTCTTATTTCCTTCAGATAAATAAACTGATATCAATGGTCAGAAACTGCAAAACACATATTCCTAACTTACTCCCTATAACTAAACCTGGGGTGCAAAATGTCACTCACATGGAGAGAAGATGCAGCAGACTAAATGACTTATCATCAACTCAGGGTTTCAAACAAATATCCCCTTTACTTTGATGTCTCTGATGCTGACTGCAAACTATGAGGGTATCGGAAAGTTCAGAAGTTCAGATACAAGTTCAATTGTCTATAAAAGTTATAAAGATGGAGAAAGGGAAAAAGAAAAAGGGTTGAATTCTTTAAAAAAATCAAGATCATGAAAAAGGCAGAAAGGAAGAGGAGAATATTTCTAGCAAGCAACAGGTTATTAAGTTTGGATTTCAATAGAGGTTGTTAGCAGAACAATGTAAATATTGCTTAGTTGGAGGGCTGAGGAGAAACTGGTATGAATCAGAAAGCCTGATGAATGTGCGTGGATGACTGGGGACACGGGGCAGACACGAGGCCGTTTCTGCTGCAGAAAGCAAGAAGGCTACGCCATCATATCTGCGTTTCTCCCAAAGAATCAAATCCGTCAACACAAGACTGTATAATCCAGCCACGGTGTCAGACTGACAAGTCAGAAGAAATGTGGTGGATCCATAGTGGCCACTCTCAAGGACAAGCAACTGACTTTGTTTTATGTGTTGCCAAATAAACCCACACACCAGGGGGTAGGCGCTAGTCTTTTCGTAAGTATGCTAAGTCAAACCACCATTAAAAACCATTCCCTTAGGCGGGCGGATCACGAGGTCAGGAGATGGAGACCATCCTGGCTAACATGGTGAAACCCCGTCTCTACTAAAAAAATACAAAAAACTAGCCGGGTGAGGTGGCGGGCGCCTGTAGTCCCAGCTACTCAGGAGGCTGAGGCAGGAGAATGGCGGGAACCCGGGAGGCGGAGCTTGCAGTGAGCGGAGATCCGGCCACTGCACTCCAGCCTGGGCGACAGAGCGAGACTCCGTCTCAAAAAAAAAAAAAAAAAAACCATTCCCTTGGCCACTGTGCTCCCTGTGGGGTGAAATGTCCTCGCCTCCACTGGACTCCAGCGTGTGTTATCTTTTCACCTCCTTTCTGGGATGAGTTGGTGGTTGCTCAGCACCACGTGATGACTAGGCACAGGCCCTGGCTGCTCCCAGCACCCACCACCCGCCCACGCCAGGATCCAGTGCTGGCACTGTTTGCTCTGAGTCTCCGCCCCATGGCTCCCTCCCACTGCCCACCCCTGCCAGCTGAAAGAAGAGACAATGTATTGGCACTGACAGCCATCTCCATCCCACCTTTAGGAGGAGGTACTGATGCATGAAGATAATATTTTGTCTTGCTGATAGATAAACAGGCTTTCTGGATCAATGGGCTACACAACACACACATACACACACACACACGCGCGTACGTGTGTTTGTGCTGCATTTCACAGATGTGCCAAACTGCAAGAAATTGGCTTTTCTCTCATCTCAATTTGGCAGCATGAAGCACAAACATCTCAAAGGAAAATCAGCAACTGTTTTTATCCATAGTCTCTTCCCTTTTGCTTATTCATCTGATCCACGGGCCCATTTGAGTTCTTATTTTTTCACATCCTCATGTAAGTTAACCATTTTGGTAAGAGAGGCATACTCAATCAGGCTATTTCTCTTCATGTGGGAAACATAATATTAAAAAAAAAAAAAAACAACTGTAGTTACTTGTTTTAGAAAACATATCCAAAGACTATTCTAGTGCATTTGCCTGAATTTTCCACCAAAATGGATGTGCAAAGAGGAAGACACTGTACACCTTATTAGGAAAATCTCTATAAGCCCAACACTTTTTCAGACTTTTTTTTTTTTTTTTCTGAGACGGAGTCTTGCTCTGTTGCCCTGGCTGGAGTGCAGTGGCGCGATCTCGGCTTACTGCAAGCTCCGCCTCCTGGGTTCATGCCATTCTACCATCTCAGCCTCCCAAGTAGCTGGGACTACAGGCGCCCGCCACCACGCCTGGCTAATTTTTTTAAATTTTTAGTTGAGATGGGATTTCATCATGTTAGCCAGGATGGTCTTGATCTCCTGACCTCGTGATCCGCTCACCTCGGCCTCCCAAAGTGCTAGGATTACAGGCATGAGCCACTGTGCCCGGCCTCACTTTTCCAGAAATTTAAGAAACATTGTTCTAAATGACTATCATCTTACACAATCATATATTTAAGTTCTTTGCACTTACATTAAAAAAAAAAAAAGAAAAACATTGAAGATTCTAAGTGAAGAAAAAAAGTAACATCATGTCACCAGGTTTCCAGAAGACCTTGGTTCCACAACACCAATACCAGCCACGATGGCCATTCCCTGCGTGGAACTTATTTCTCACTTCGTAATTCAGAAAGTTTTACAGTAGCAGAGAAACGTGTGTGATGGGGAAAGCCAGAGAACTGGGTGTCTTTTATGCTAGGTGACACTTTGTTCCACAAGCATAGCCTCAGAGTGGGTAAAGGAAAGATGGTGGCTGACAACTGAGCATTCCTTTGGAGACTCAGAGCTGGCAAAGCCTCCAGTTGGTAGGCGTACTCTCTTCAGACAGAAGCACCAGATGCCTTTTGCATATGCATTATTGTTGATGTTGTCTGCCAAGACTTCAAGATACCATGAGGTTTTCACACGGTGTGCATAGTGGCTGCCGGAGGCATCATGCCCTAATGGCCTCAAGGGTGGAGCCAGGCTGCGGTGGCTGTAACATGGCATCACTAGGTCTCCTACAGAGAGGAGCCAGGCAGCACGTCTGGAGCGCTGAGCTTGTGTGAGACAGTTGGGATAGATCAACGAGAACGGTGCAGAGGGAAGTGGGGAAACAAACAGAACCTATGAAAATAAGAGTTTCAGAACAGATGAAGAAAAAAGGAGAGAACATCAGCAAAAACACAAGGAGGTAGGAAAGTGGCAGAAAATGAAAGAACTAGTGAAAAGACATGTACAGAGATAAAGGAATAGAAACAAAATATGACCTCTTCAAAGGCTGGATATACAAGTGTAAGTAGTGAGTGAACTTAACACTCATCTTGCCATGGAATCTCAAATAGAAAGAAAGAGGAACATTATTATTTTTATCTTCTTTGCTATTTAGAATAGTTTAAACTATTGCTCTCCAATAGTTTAATACACTGGTTTGAATAATTTTGGTTCTATCAGAGCTGGCTGTAAAGCATAAGAATGATTCTTCGGCAATGTGCACATTCATTAATTCATTCTTTATCCCCTGACAATGTGCCAGGTAGGCTTCACGGCCCTCAGATGTCATTCTTCCCCCAGGACCCCAGGTGGAAATGGCCCATCACAGTGTGATGGAACGAGACGTAAGTGCTGACTCTGCCTGGGGTAACAGGCGCAGGCTGCATCAAGGAGCTGACACTTGTGCAGGGTCTTGTAACTGGTATTTCACCAGTTTTTTCAACATGCCCATTGAGATCAGTGGGAAAATATTCATTGTTAAGTTGTAGCAGGAAAAAGAGAAGTAAGGAGAGGTTAGGAGCTTCTAGAAGACTTCAAAAGTTTGAGAGCTGGGAATAAAAGGTGTTGAGATATATACTTTTAAAACTTATATTGCAAGCCAGTAGGACATATTCAAACTACCACTATACTTTTTAAATTTTAGAATTTCAGTAAAGGGACTATAGTACTTTCTAATCCTCCAAAACAAAAACTGATTCAGAAACAAATACATCTTAACTTCAACACCTTAGTAACTTGCCTTAGAAAAAATGACATATTCCCCAAAATTCAAACAACAGGTTTTAGATGATGATGTTAGGCACATTTTTCTCCACTGACCTCTTTTCAAAAAATAATAGAAACAGCCTGAATTTAAAATGAACAGTGTCTTTCTAATACCACTGTGAAAAACATTCACACAGAATTAATTTCATTCTCAACAAAATCCCTGTAAAATAGGGAAACATTTCATTACAAAGTCAAAGAATATGTAAAAAAAGATATAAAAACATCTTTAGATTGGTTGTCCCCGGGTGACTGTTAAGGATCCATGTTTATGCTATAAACAAATCTCTCTTATCAAAGTAAGGCCCTCCCTACTCCTGGCTCTGCTTTTTAATCACTAAAACAGCTGGGAACTGTTTAAGAATTTGTCTCAAACGCAAAACTTGTTTAACTAACTTAACGGAACAGGTGAGGAGACACTCTTCCAGAATTTGAACCCACCAGGGGTCAGATGGCAGGAATCAAAAGACAGATTAGTGGTATCAGAATAGTGGCTATGTGGAGTTTAATGATGACATATGACTGGTTTTAAGACTCATGACAGTAAGAAAGAAAAAGGCAAGAAGATAGGAGGTACAAATGAAAGAGGAGGCGAGGCCATGAAGAGGGGTGGCCTGCAGGCTACGTGAGGGAAGGCCTGGCCAGGGCAGGGTGTGGTGATATCAGCTCCACCAACCTGGCTTCTCAGGGTTCCTGGACTGGGCCACCCACCCACTCCACCTGACAGAGTCCCTCCCTATGTCTCTGTTCACGCGGCTGGTCCATTCCCACAGCACCTCCTGCCCCAACTGTGAACTCCTTCCCAGTCCCTACACCCTGTCCCTGGTCCATTCCCACAGCACCTCCTGCCCCAACTGTGACTCCTTCCCAGTTCCTACACCCTGTCCCTCAGTTCTCTCTTTTAAGCACAGATCTTTCCAAAGCCCTGCTCTCAAACTCCCCTTTATTAGGAAGCCTGTCCTTGTCCCTCTGTCTGATGATTCCTCAGGCCCAAGTATGACCTGTCCTCATTTTCAGTTGCCCAAATGTATCAGCGGTGTTTTCTGAGTGTGTACATTATGCGATTTTAAATAGATGATGCACCAGAGTCTTCCATTTTGGTTTTGTCCTCAAAGTGATTAACAGGATGCTATCCACTCCACAGGACACACTAGCCCAGCATGGTTCAGAGTCATTAACTCAGTATTCTCTGCCGAGAGAAAACCTTACTGTCCAGGATCCCTGGAGCCTCCACAAGAAACGTGGCTTTGCCAGCACCTTGATTTAGCTCAGTGGGACTCCATCTGGTCTTCTGACCTCCAGAACTGTACCCGATGAATTGGGGTAGTTTTAAACCACTAAGTTTGTGATTATTTGTTACATCAGCAATAGTAACCCAACACAGCATTTAGACTATCAAAGTGACACTCAGCTGGCTCTAGGGAGCAAGTACTAAGATGGGTTTCTGCAGACAGGTTTCTGAGGGAGAAGCATGGGGGGTGGTTGGCAGATAAAAGCAGATGATAGCCTGATGTCTTCCTTGGTGGCTGCTCTCTAGCCTGCTGGGGATACTGCAGTTCCAGGAGGAGCCATAGAGCTTGCTGGATCTCAGCACCTGTCACACTCCCTTGAAACATACCATTTAGGCAGAATCAGAAGTCGATCACTCATTCAACATGAGTTGACTGTGTACCTTCCACACAATCATCCTTTCTATCCCTGGATCAAGAAGTACACAGACGGCAGTACTAAGGAACAAGTAACTTTTTCTGCATGAAGCTCTTTAGGTATAAAACAAAATAAATGTTTAAATAAAAAAATGTCAGGAGTTGAAGAGCCCAAAGTATCCTTTCAGAAGATGTCTTCTGACAACTCATAATTTCACAAGAGTATATGATAAGGATAATTAATAATGATGACTAAAAAAATGACAATATGTAGCACATACTTTGTGAATTCATCTTTAAGAATTTGAAAATGGGCCGGGCGCGGTGGCTCAAGCCTGTAATCCCAGCACTTTGGGAGGCCGAGACGGGCGGATCACGAGGTCAGGAGATCGAGACCATCCTGGCTAACAAGGTGAAACCCTGTCTCTACTAAAAAATACAAAAAAAAAAAAAACTAGCCAGGCAAGGTGGCGGGGGCTTGTAGTCCCAGCTACTCGGGAGGCTGAGGCAGGAGAATGGCGTGAACCCGGGAGGCAGAGCTTGCAGTGAGCTGAGATCCGGCCACTGCACTCCAGCCTGGGCGACAGAGCTAGACTCTGTCTCAACAAAAAAAAAAAAAAAAAAAAAAAAAAAAGAATTTGAAAATGCTTTTCAACCTGACTTCCAGGACACAGTGATTTGAAACTGGGTCTCTGCTTGCCCCCTGAAAATCAGTTTTTCCTGGATTGAGATGAAGTAATCATCTGCCAATGTAAACTCTTTGATATTAGCTCTTTACACATTAGTCTGGCCGTATGGCTCTCAGATACAAGTGCTTAGTTTGTGTATTCTGTGAATTATTAACCTACTTTTTCAAAATATGTTTCTAGGACTTACCTCCTGGAATTCACATTTGCCTGGCTCTGCGACCGACTCCCGGTGCACACTCCTCTTTTTTTCCCCTAGAAATGCTCCTTTAGGGAGTTTATGTATGTCAGGATTTCAGCTCTTGCACATCCAGGCCCTAGCCCTGACCTCTTTTCTCTACACTAGGCCTCCAGCTCCAACTGCCTCCCTGATTTTGCTGCACAGATATCCCCAAGGCACTGTGAGTGTGACAGAACACCTCAACACCTCCCCCTGCAAAATAAGTCTTCTCGCTGGATCTCTGATCTGGGCTTCAGCATCACCACCTCCCCACTACCCTGCATGGTTCAGCCTCTGTCCTGGGAGTCACCCTCAGCTCTGTCTTCTCTTCCACGTGTCCTCAGTTCACTCTGATTCCACGGTCTCCATCTCTGCCGTGTTCTGGCACCTGTCACTGTTTGTCTCGCCTGGGCTGGCCTGGTTCGGTGAGTCCCTCGTTACACCCTCCGACATCCCGGGCTGTCCCAGCAGCTTCGCAGCTGCTCCCCTTTCATCTGAGAGTTTCTATTGGACAAGGACCTTATCGCATTTATCTTTAAATTTCTTGGTGTTAGACTGGGACTTACTTCCATGGTTATGGAATGGATGATAAACATTCTTTTCAAATTGAATGTTAAGAACTCAACCATATATTTTATTTTCATATATACTGATACGTATCTGAGAAGCTGAAGGTAAATCAGAATTATATTTTAAATGTGCATGGTCAACGTACCATCTAAAAGATTCCTGTAATAAATCCTAAAAACTGCAGAATCTGTTAGTACCTACACAGTTACTTATTTTTTAGTTTAAGATATTCTTATACCAGGTTTTCATGGGGGCAAGGCACACCTGATTTACTCAGGAAACTAGCAAATTGATGACAGCATTACAAAATGTACAAGCTAGATTTTGCTATTAAGGATAGTTCCTATTTCTGCGTAACAGCTGAATGAAACCAAGTATTTACTGATGGGCCAAACCTGTTAAGCATTAAATGTCTAGGAGGCAGATCAGAGCTGCTGAGTTGGGACGGAAGGCCATCGGTGGTGGACCTATCACCTTGGCGGTTAACGACAAAAGGAGCCAGATGAGTTTTTACCTTTGCTACTAGAGTTAACAGTGGATAGAGAAGCCAGCCTGGCATGAGCCACAGGTGTGGGCAGTGAGGCTGCAGAAGGCATGCCAGGTGAGAGAAAGGTGGCACAGAGCCCACACGGTAGATGGGCATGGACTGCATTTCAGTCCCAGAATATTTTAGTGTCTGCAGAGCAACTGTTTTCAAGTAAAGAAGGTGCTAGGAAAACAATCAAATTTGATAAAAAATAATTAACCTCATCGAGAGCATGAGGCAGAACAGGGTGAGAGAAACCACAGGCAGTATTATCTGTGAAATCTCCACGAACACAGGTTTTTGGACTGCTGTTATTTTGGAAGATAAATATGGCTTGGTAGAACAGGAAGAACATTGCTGATTTGTTTAAAGAAAAAAAAAAAGACGGATTTTTTAGATTCCAGAATACAGAGCTTATTGTCTAAAGATGAAAATAAAGATGGAACACGTAAGCCCATCAAGGATGAATGGATCTCTCATACGGAATTCTGTTCTGTAGGTGATCTACATCAGAGCTACTTCAGGGAGAAACTGAGCTCAACCACTATTGCTCCTCCTATGGAAAGTTGATGCAGATGCTAACACAAACTTTTACGATGATAAAAAGATGTTGAAACTTATTTTGTAGATGTCAGTAAGTCTACATTATGATGATAAATGAGGATAGTCAGTCATCACCTGGATAGCTTTATGAAAAAAGGTACAGGTGGTGCAGGAACTCCCTATGGTGCAGGTCATGACCATATCTACATTAGCAACACCAGAGGGTCTTAAGGATAAATCAAAAACTATTCTTAAACAAGGGAAGATACATAGCTATGTACACCCATAAGGGTTTTTGAGTCTTTGATGACATCATTTTAATCTAGATCTGATCATAAGAAAAGAAACTTCAAGGAAAAACGGAGGAAGTTGGGGGTATTATAATTAGTACGCAATTACTATTTCATTAGCTATGAAATGCTCTCGAAGAGGGCAGAACCCAGGCTTCAGGAGGAATGCTCTATGGCCCTGGGGGTTTTGTATGCGATCCTATGAAGTATGGAAAACATACAGTCGAGCATTTAAGAATCAACTGAAGAGACTGAAATTTAAAGCTCCCTTGCTTAAGTCCAAGGAAGGAAAAGGGCAGGAAAGGCCAATGTGATTAAGGAAGGATATCAAGATTAGTATGAGGAGCCTAAGAGGGAGGCTTAAAATATATAAACAGTGATTTAGAGATATAAACTATTTATAAAATACAAGCAGTAAGAAGTTCAGAGAATAATTACAAAAGAGGAAGCATTCTGATCAGCATTCCACGCTACTGTGGTCTGACAGTTATGAGGGCAGAGGATGCCAGGATATTAAAATGGGAAGGGACCTTCAGAATGAGTAGTCTCGCCGCTTTCTACAGGCCCAAGAGTGCGGGAAGAAAGGCGCTCATCCTTAATCTGCTCTCCCCACATCCTCTGACCCTGGCTCCCACTAGTCAGAGAAAGGAACAAAGAAGAGCAGGGGTGGAGGGGAGGATTAGAGCCTCAGAGGTCAGAAGGAGCAGGACCGGGAGGGATGGACTGGCTTCTAACAGAGCTGGGACAGATGAAGGGATAGAGTCAGGGGATCTCATTTCCTGCTTTGGGAGGGGAAGTGTGAGAAGGTGGTGAGAACAGCTATGGGAGAAAAGGGGGACAGTTTTGGGACAAAAGGCCAGGCTGGTGAGTGTGTCGAGGGCTTCTCACCCCCAGATGTGGAGACAGAGCTGAGGGAAGCTCTGACTGGTATTTATATAAGTCCTCTGATGACAGATCAGGTTCTGAGGTCTGGAAAGTGTTACCTATCATTATTCTAAACAGGGCTATGAGATAGAGCAATTATAGGCCATTTAACTGAACATCATTTACAGAAAAATATTAGGGAAAGTTTGCGGGGGTGGGAGGACAACCGACAAGCATACAGTAATTTGATTAGAAACAGGCCACATGTTTTTACCGGAGGAAGGTGTTGTTTTAACCAGCTTGTTGGACTTCTTTGAAGTTATTGCTTTCTTAGTTCTAGGTTTTAACCCATGATTTTTTCCTGATAGCTATAAAGATTAGGAATAAATACCAGATATCTAAGTAAATAAAACAAAAACCAATCACACCTGAGGAGATTAAAAATACAGTGGGAAGAAAAATGAATGTTAAAGACAAACAGTGTAGCAAGGAATAAAAGGAGTAAACATCAGCTAGTAGAGTTTAAGCCAAGATACTTTTCATGAAAAATACTTGATTTGGGTCTGTGAATGTGTCCCTTTATCCCATTTCCTAAGATGCTCTGCAGAAAAAAAAGGAACTTTTTGTTTGACTGAAAAAATCTCTTTGCTTTTTTTTCTTTTGTCTTGCTTTTTTAGTGGATTGACCATTTGATGTGGTTAAAAATTTGACACATTAGGATGACTACTTCATTAATCCTTCGTGAATTTTAAGTTAAAAATTCTCATATAAGAAGACATATTTGTGGTTATTTTATATACATTAATAGGTCAATAGTAGTTTTCTCATACTTACACTGAATATTTCTGTACTACTGAACAGCTCTTGAACTTTCAGAAAGAGGATCAAAAAGGATGAAAACCAAGAAAAAATTAGCATTTAAAAAGTGCTTAATAATGTTTGCTAGAAGCTTCAAGTATGTTTTGTTATCTGTTTTTGGCTGGTTAGTCTGAATGTTAGTCAATTCACTAATAATGCCGTTCTACTCCAAAGATCCTGGACTCCAGGAACTACTATCATGTCTTTTTTTTTTTTTTTGAGACGGAGTCTCTCTCTGTCGCCCAGGCTGGAGTGCAGTGGCGTGATCTTGGCTCACTGCAAGCTCCACCTCCCGGGTTCCCGCCATTCTCCTGCCTCAACCTCCCCAGTAGCTGCGACTACAGGCACCCACAACCATGCTCGGCTAATTATTATTATTTTTTTATTTTTAGTAGAGACGGGGTTTCACCATGTTAGCCAGGAGGGTCTCATGATCTGCCCGCCTCAGCCTCCCAAAATGCTGGGATTACAGGCGTGAACCACTGCACCCGGCCAAACTGCTATCATTTCTACATTTGCAATCTTCACAACGGTGGGGACTGTATCTGTTTTGTTCATCATTGTACTCCTAGGTTCTAGCACAGTGTCTGATAAATATTTAGTGAATGAATGAATGGTTAAGAACAACAACAATATTGGATATTTACTCTGTGCCAGACACTGTACTAATAAGTACTTTGCATAACTGACTGTCAATTTTCCAATAATTTTTTGAAAGAAGTCCTGTTATTAATCTCATTTTTTAAAAATGAGGGAGCAGAGGCACTGAGAAGTTAAGGAACTTGCCTAAGGTCACACAGCTAGTAATCAATAGGTTTCAAACTCAGGCAGTTTGGCCAACAGGCCCACATTTGAGCATAATACCACTTCCTCTTTAAGAGTGAACACACAATGCAATAAATCTGTGCATCAACACATGCATGTATAGAAAACTATACACAAGAGAGGGCTCTTAAGTGGCACAGAACTCAAGTACTAATGTTATCATCAACAAATACCAGAATTCAGGAGTGATGGAAAATTTAAAGTCTAATTTCCAGGATCAGGCTCTTTGTGGTAACAAACCTCTGTAGGCAGAGTACCAAAAAATGTTGCTCGATTGAGCTTTAATTGGATGCTGGAGTCCTTAGTCCAGAGCAAACACTTTCAAAACTTCACACTGGTACAGAAGCGATATTTCAGGTTTTGAGGCACTAAATCAATGAGGAAAAATAATTACCAGCACATGTGGAACTATGCCCTATATGGAATCACTGGTGGCCTCTTTCAAGCTAGTACCTGCCTTTGCTGAGCAAAGGGCCATTTCTGAGACCATTTTGAGTCTTATTCAAAACACAATATAAAGCTCTATTTCCCTTTAGTCTTGCTGGAGGATATCAGTGTTGTGAGACCTGATGTGTCCTCACCACTTTGTTTTTCAAATTTTCTTTATGGTATTTTTTTTTCCTATCATTCTGAAATGATTCTAAGAAGACGTAGTTATTGGTTGAGTGTCCCTACGTGTAGAAGATCTCGGGGGACAGACGGCCTAAGCTGATCAGTGGAAGCACTTTTATAGTACTAGAAGAAGCAGCAGCCTTTGGCATGTGCAGGATGGACTGAGACCCTGAGAAGGGAAAGATTCAGTTTAGATGTGAGAGAATCCCACATCTACCCTAAGTTGAATGTGGACAAACCTCAGAGAAGCTTGGTGCTTTTCAGGACTCATACAAAACGGCTCTAGACCGTTGGCTGTTGGGACCTCACACCTAACTAAAAGCTTATTTACAATGTAGTCTCCAGTTCTGGTTACCTTTCAACTGGAAGAATATTCTCATCCCTGAGGCAACTCAACAGGAGGCTGTCGAGTTGATCCAAGTTTTAGGAAACCTTGTTGTTCTGAGGAATGAGGTTAAAAGTTTAGTCTCACCATACAAGAAAAGCTAACCCAGTGGGATATTAAGTTGAAGCGGAGTGAATGAAATTAATGCAGCCTAGAGGCTTAGAAAGATAAAATGTAGTTCAAGATTCAAAATTGGACAGTAAAGGGAAGCTCAGGAGAGAGCCAAATCAGTGGAAAAATAAAGCAAGTATATGAAATCAGACACCACTCTTATACTGAAAGAATGCTAGTGTCAACAGAGCTGCAGAACAGGTATGATGATAGCATTTGAATGAACAAAAGAAACGGGAGGGATGCAGCGTCCTTCACAGCAGGAAAGGGGGTCGATGCAGATTCAAGAACAGTCTTGTTAGTCTGAGGGTCCTTTTCCTGTTCAGTGAATTCTTTTGTTCTGTGTCCTTATCAATCCCACACCTTGCCTAAGTAGGAATGACAGACAAGCCATTCTTAATGACTTCCTAGCTTTTGAAACTATTTTGGTGTCAGAGAGGGAAAGAGCCACATTTAAGTTGTAAAAATTGAGGTTTCTGTTGGCTCAGTAAATTTCCTTCTCTGAGATGGCCATTTTTGATTGTAGATACAGAAACGCATTTACCCAAATATGTGATCTGTGCCATGTTCCAGAAAACTGACATCTCTGTCGCACCTCATCAGGCCAGAGAGTCAAATGGCAGCACAGCTCAGGGCTCCAGCCAGCAGTCCTGGCTATGTCAGCAGTGTGGCTGGCATCTCCCTCCCTGAGGGCCAGTACACATCCTCTCCTAGGCACACCCACTCTCCATTAGCACCGGGAACAATTGTTCGCTGTGTCGGAGCCCCGGCCACGCCCTTTGCCGGGACAATGCACAACTCCACAGCCCTACCTCTCCCAAGCACTGGTTACTTCCTTTCCTTTTTATTTCCTCCTGTGTGCAGAGTGCATGAAATACAGTTTTTTCCTTCTGTCTGAAATAGGACATTTTAAAGAGTGGTAAATGATGACTGATTCACTTTCAGTCTCTCCTCAATGGGGTTTTCCTAACCTCTCCAAGGTTGTACAACAGATAGGAGTTTTGTTCAGAACACAGGGAAAATGGTTTCAAAAAAATTCAATTTTCACAGTTAATGTTCACTTCACTAGGAACACATATGAATGTTTCTCTCTCGAGATGATGCTTTCTACTATCTTTAGGTATATTTCCTATGTTGAGTTTTGCTTCCATGGTGAGGATGGACCTCATTAAAGCAATAACAGCAGGCTAGGCAGCTTTATAAATTTAGGAAAGGAGAATGTTATGTTCTAACAACCATTTTTTAACACAGGAACTTCTGTATTTAGAAATTCACCCATCCATCTAGCAATCAGTCAGTATTTATTAAGTACCTACCTTGCTATAGTCTAGTCTAAGATTTTTTTTTTTTTTTTTTTTGAGACAGAGTTTCGCTCTTGTTGCCTAAGCTGGAGTGCAATGCGTGCGATCTCGGCTCACTGCAACCTCTGCCTCCCGGGTTCAAGTGATTCTCCTGCCTCAGCCTTCCGAGTAGTGGGGATTACAGGCTTGCACCACCAGGCCCGGCTAATTTTGTATTTCTAGTAGAGATGGGGTTTTACCATGTTGGTCAGGCTGGTCTTGAACTCCTGACCTCAGGTGATCTGCCTGCCTCTGCCTTCTAAAGTGCTGCGATTACAGGCGTGAGCCACCATGCCTGGCCTTAAGATATTTTTTTAAAGTCCCTATCCTCAAAGAGTTCACAATTTGGTAAAAGGAGAAAGACATGTAAACAAATGATTATAGTGAGTTATAATAGGTACTATAATAGAATTAGGTATAGCATATAATGCGGATACAAAGAAAGGAGTGGGAAGGAATTTCGGCAGTACTGATGTATTGGCCAGGAAAGGCTTCATGGACAGGGTGGTACCTGACCTGAGTCTTAAAAAATGCAGGGGAAACCATTTATGGTGTAGTGTGCAAGTGTGTACTTGTGTATGAGTACACAGACACAGACACTGACACAGCTGGAGAGGCAAGCAGGACCCCCAGGCCCCAGATGTCCTGCAGGTCTGGGAGGGCATCGTTCAGTCAGGCATCCTGTAGGCTACCAGGGACCAGCCATTAGAATAGAAGACCAACACGACGAGATCTGCTTGTGATGTGAAATTCCATTTCTGAAATCAATGATTTCTTTTGATGGGTTTAACTCTTGTTTTCCTTTATAGAGCAATGAAGTTTGTGGTGAGAATGATAATCTTAAATTGAACTCATTGTTTTCTGATTTTGGAAATGCATGCTGAAGGATGCCAGGGAGCTGAACTGACAGCTCAAAGGCTGGCAGCAGGCATTCCATGAGCGCATTTTCCCAGTCAGCCAGCCAAACGTGGCCACACACTGGGTGGCCAGAGTCCTTACCACTTCAGTTGGCCGGTAGTACTTGAGATCCACAGTCACGTGAACTTTGCCGGTCTCTTTACATCTGCCCACTTCATTTTCATTCTTTCCTTCCCACCTGTAAAGAAGATAAACACCGAGTCAGCTCCTAATTGCTTGGGAACATTTGGCCATGCTGTAGCACCTTGGGATGCCCCAGCCCTCTCCCTGCAGGAGCGCTTAAGCTCATTAACTGCAGCAGCACAGGCTGATGCCCAACTTGATTATTAAAGCAACGGGGACTTTCAAACTGTTCTAGATCTGTTTTGAAAGGGCGGGGTTTTTTCCTCTTCTTTTTAAGAAAATCATGATGAATTCAGAAGTGAGGCTTTAGAAATGAACAGATTAGCCAGAAAATAAAATTGGGCGACTTTCGGGATTTCAAAGATTTTGTATTTCTCTAGACTATTCTTGGTCATTAATTAGTATTAATTAATTAAATCAATTATAAATTAATTAAATTAAATATTATAAATCAATTAGATTAATTAATTATTATAAATTAATTAATGTCTTTTGTCCTCCCCCTTTTTTCTTTTCTTTCTTTTGTAGTTTTAGGGATATTCAGTGTTAATTCAACGCATTCCATTTGGGAATAAGTTCCATAACCTAATTAACCATTCAAAGCATCCCTGGATCAGATACAAGTTCTCCTGCTCTTCCAGTCAATGGTGGGCCCCCTTAATAAGTCTCAGATGATTATACCTCCAAAAAGTACACAACTAATTGTTCGTTTCCTGCTGAGAGAGGGTATATCAATATTACTTTCCTATAACCTCCTCTGACCTAGCTAGGATACTGTTTGCACACAAGTTTCCTTCCCTGAACATCCACGGTTGATAGCAGTAAGGATCCCAGGAGCGACTCCTCAAGTCCACACTATGCAGGATGAGTTCATATGCTTCGAGATTACCTTCTCGCTAAAATTCTACTTCTCCATTTTATGTTCTCATTTTTTATAAATCAAGCCACTCGCTTAATGGTAAGCTCTGGATTTCCATAATAGTATATAATTAGGGTTATTTATTTTTACATATGAACTTTTTGGCAAAGAAAGAAAAGAAATGAACAAGTATGACATGTTTGACTTTACCATTTATCATTAGAACCGGTTTGCATTATGAGCTGGAGATGAATCCTGTGGACACAGGACAATTGTGTGTGCTGTCTGGGTCAGAGTCACCACGGGGAAGACAAAATTAGTTACTTGACTATGTAAGCCACAGGCACCACTGAAAATGAACATTAAATGTTGATCCCAGTTATATTTTGGAATAGGTTGAGAATTAAAGACATAAACTGGCCTCATAAGCCTTATTTCTGATGAATCACCTGAATGTTCTGGTAGCAAAGGGGAAATATTTCACTGTTGGAGGAATAATCAGTTTGTTAGTGTGCTGAATTTACCAATGGACTCAAGGCAAATATGAAAATTGTCCTGTAGCACAGAGAATTATATAGCACAATATGTTGAATAATATACAACTGTACAACTGGTCATTTCCCCGTGACTTTTATATTAATTATTAACACAAAAAGGGATGTTTGGTAATTTGTTTTCATTTCCTTCTTAATGTTGACTAGATCATTTGGCAGGTCATGTAGGTCTAAGAATTTCCAAGCAAGGGGATTGGCAGGTAGGATCAGAGCAAAGTTTTTGGAAAATTCACCGGGAAACGGTAAGTGGATGTTTTGGAGCATGGAGATTCAAAGTGTTTTAAAACATAACCTAAAGGAATGATGACCCTCATACATCTCCTGTGGATAAAGACCAAATCTTAGCTGATATCCACAGGAAGGGAGGACAATTGGTTAAGTCACGATTTTTTTTAAAACTAACTATCTAATTCTAAAGTTAATTGTTTAAGTAGAACTTTTTTTTTTTTTTAAATTTTGGTTAGGCTTTCAGTAGATGAAAGTATATTTGTATTTCACAGGCACGTTTTAACTATTTTCGCTCACATTTCATACTTTGCAAAGAGAAACAAGTTTAGCAGATACTTGCATGATAGTATCTCCAGCCAAGTCAAAGAGTTAGAACAGAAATACCATTTACAGTTCTGCTGACTGATTTTTCATTTGTAGCTGGGTATTCGGTCTGTGATTGGCCATGCTGACTTATGTGCACATAAATATTGCACTGTTCTTCCACTGGTAAATCTCAAATGCCACAAACATGAGGACTGGTGATTCAAATCCACTTATAATTCAATTTTTAAAAAACCACACACAAGCACACACACATATTTAAACCAACAAAGCCTTGGTAAAGTGTTGGAGAGCTTTTCTTGATTTGGGAGGGAGCATGTGAGTCAGGAGAGGACTGAGGCCCCCGCCTGAGGGGTCTTTAGACTTCAGTGGGGTCTATAAACTGTTTCTGTGACGAGGCAGATAGTAAATACTTAAAGTGTTACAGATCACATACAGTCTCTGTTACATATTTTTCCTTTTTCCTCCTCCTTTTTTTGTTTCTTCTTCCTCCTCTTATTTTTCTTCCTCATTATTTTCTTCTTCTTTTCTTTTTCTTTTTTTTTTTTAACCACACTTTAAAACTGTAAAACCTGTCCTTACCTCCAGGACAGTTAAAAAAAAAAAAAAAAAAGAAGGGCCTCAGCTGGGATTTGGCCCACAGGCCACAGCTGCCCACTCCTGCTTTGGCCGATCAGGTTAATGGTATCGCCTCACCCTCAGCTGAAGGAAAGCATTTAATTCCTGTTTATAGCAGCAGCCTGCACAGCTAGACCACTTGAATTTTAGTGTCTACTACTGATTCTCTTTGATTGCTTTGCTGGTCATAGACTCCCACTTGGGATTTGTAACACTAGCTGAAATGGGAACAGGCTGAAGGAGGAACACTGCCTCTCTAAGGGCTTTATTAAATACAGCCTGAAAGTCAGACCTGGGTCTGGTGCTACTTCGGCGTTCACCAGGCACCAGCTCCCTTGCACGACTTTTTGCCATTGTCTGAACGCTGTCTGCTGAACTTTCATCTTGCAAATGCTGTCTACAGTCAAAACAGTCTCCAAGGGCATGGCATTGCCCTCTACAATTAATATAGCTACACTGAATAAGCAAATGTAATCAGGAAATGGCTCAAAGCTGAATTGAGTTGGCAAAAACCACTTTCTAATTTGCACCAGGTCTGAATGAGGGCAGTAAGCAAAAGTTTCCGCCAAGTGCCAAAAAACATTCAGTTACAACAAAACATGAAACACTTGTATTAACAAGTAAAAGGTAACAGCTAACATGTCCTAACAAGTAATGTTATGACTCAAAGCAGAGCTGCAATGTTAATGAAATAATGGTGGCTTGACACAGAGGAGAGGATTCGGTTAATTACCAAGAATTACTACCCACTAATTTAGATCAACAGCTCACCAAGCACGGATCCTGTATAATTCAATTTTTAAAATAAATTGTTGGCTCCTAATACGCATTAAATAGCAATAGAAAGCACTGAAGAATAACAGAATCAAGGACAATAAGGCAAGATAAAGCACTATTAAAATCTACTCAACTCGACATTCCTTTGAAGGAACAACAAAAGCAAACTCAGCCACATGAGTCAAGTTTGGGGCTATTCGACCTAAGTATGTGTGTGTGTGTATGTGTTGGGGTGGGGGTGGGGTAAGTATGTGTGTGTGTGTATGTGTTGGGGTGGGGGTGGGGGGGCGGCAACACACTCCTTGTAGTGATCATGAGTCAAGTTTGGGGCTATTAGACCTAAGTGTGGGGGGGCAACACACTCCTTATAGTGACCCAAATATCATAAAAGCGCTCAGGAATTATTCTGATTTATTTAATTAGGCTATTTAATTAGGGTATGGAAATAGGAAGCTGCAGGAGCTAAAATTTAGTCAGTGCCATAAGGCAGGCCTGGAGGAAGCATTAGCTTCTGGATAAAGATGGTGGTTTTCACACACTTTTGCTCCTTCCCCAGAAACCTTTCAAAAAGGAATAAACTCACATGAGCTAAGAGGGCAGGAAAGAGATGTGAGAAACCAAATTCTGGAAGCTGGAAAGCAGATGGATGAGTGTTAAAGGACTTAGCAGAAGCCCTAGAAAAGTCTCCTAAACCAACAGTGGGAGAGCTGAGAATGGCCCCAATTTACACTTGCAGAAGTCTCCAAATGCTCAGGAAGTGAGGCCTGATTGCAAGTCTCCATAGGCAGCAGTCTGGGGCTCGATCCCCTCCCCGATTCCGCACTGCTTGGCCGCTCACTGCCTCACCCTCCCTGAGGTAAGAGGTGGCTGGACTGAAGGCTATGGGCTCAGTGAAGAGTGGGTCACCATGCTGAAGACAGAGGAAATTAGGTGACTGTACGCATGGTGAATACTGAGATCCACCACCCAGCTCTCTGTGGGCTGGCAGTCAGGCCTGTTTCCTTCCAATGAGGACACTGGGGAGGCTCCTCTGGGCATCAGAGATTCTCCAACTAAAAGGCCTTATCAAGTCCTCTTATAATAAAATAGCCAACAAGCTCTAACTATGCTCTCAAAACTCACAAGTAGCTTTTTAGGCACCCGACTTTTAAAGAAGCAGAAACCAAGTATTACGAGACAGGAAATATATAAGGAAAATCACATATATAAAAAATAGAAATCAAAACGAACAAACTGAAAAAAAAGCAACTTGGAGGAAACAGAACAAGCTGGGGGAAGAGAATTAAAAACAAAATAAAACAAGAAAATCTCCACATATACCACCTTTAATATCCTCAGAGAGATCAGGAAAGATATCAAACAAACAAGAACAGGATACTACATAAAAAGAAACAATTTGAAACACAGGATTTTAGAAGTTGAAAACAAAAAACAGAAATTCATAACTCAAGAGAAGATTTCGAAGATACCTGAGAGTATCTTCTGGGAGTTGAAGAAATCTCCCAGAAAGTAGAGCAAAAATATGTAGATATGAAAGACCAGGAGAAGGAAGATAAGAACATTGGAGTGCCTCAGGGCAGTCAGTATAATAGGATTTCCAGAAAGAGAGTACAGAAAAAATGGAGCAGAGCAAATAACTCTTAAAACAAATCAAGAATATTGATCAAAGCAGAGGCACATGCATTTCTACACCGAAAGGGTGTCCCCCTATAATGAATGGGTCTAGACCCACCTCAGATCAAGTTCCACACCACTGGGACCAAGAGAAGGTCTGAAGCACTTTCCACAGGGGACAGACGGGACTGGGAGTCAGAACAGCTCTTGGTTTCCCATGGTGATACTGCAGATTAATAGGCAATGGAGTAACACCTTCAAAGTTCTGAAGAAAAATTATTTCCAATCTAGAAATATATACCAGCAACATTGTTAATTTTGACAATTGGACTAAAGATATTTTCAGGTATATTTTGTCACAAAGTATTTGTTTCCCATGCATCCTTCTCAGGAAACTAATTATGATTTTGCTTTACCAAACCAAGTAGTCTTGAATAAGATGTCAGGAAATAGGGGCTCAGTGTAGGATAGCAGCTAAGAGAGCCCCCCAGAGGAGCATGAAGTGACACAGCAGGATTTGACCTTCTGGCCAGTCCACACGGTCAGGTCAGAGGCTGTAGGGCTGCCTCAGGAAGATGTGACTGACAGCCCAACCAGGGGTTTGAGAGCCTAGAGAGGTGATTTGCACAGCTGGGGCAGAGTATGGGGTAAAGTTAGTGATAAGTACATAGAAAATGAATAGAACAGAGAAAGAAGGCATCTGTTAGCTCTACGGTAAACAAATGACAATTATACATAAAAGATAAAATAGGCTGGGCGCGGTGGTTCATACCTGTAATCCCAGCACTTTGGGAGGCCAAGGCGGGCAGATGACAAGGTCTGGAGTTCAAGACCATCCTGGCCAACATGATGAAACCCTGTCTCTACTAAAAATACAAAAAATGAGCCAGGCGTGGTGGCATGCGCCTGTAGTCCCAGCTACTTGGGAGGCTGAGGCAGAAGAATCGCTTGAAGCCGGGAGGCAGAGGTTGCAGTGAGCCCAGATCGGGCCATTGCATTCCAGCCTGGTGAGAGTGAGGCTCCGTCTCAAAAAAATAAAATAAAATAAAATAAATGTGGTTTACTGGAATGAATAGCATTCATCAGTCATGGTAATGTAACAGTAAATACTGACTTGACTCCAAAATTAAAATATAACAATTGAGTATTAAGAGAATGGAGGGATGGGTCAAGGGGAGAGAAAGAGAGCAAAACTCTTGTTTTGAATAAGAGGAGGGCAACAGATAAAGCCTAGAAGGGAAAAATCAGACACGACATGTTATTGGGAAACATGGAGATAAATGCCAAAGTAATTGTAACACAGCACAATAGAAATTCCAGAAACAAATATTTATCTTTAAATAAGACAGTGTACCGCAGCAGAACAACAAACATTTCTGTATGTTGGAGAGGGCCCACAGAGCACCCCAAACAGCAGAGCTCAGAACGTTCCCTAGCAGATGGGCCTAGCCAGGGAAATGGACAGGGAGGACGCGGAGGGTAGGAGACAGCAGGGATTTGTGAGAACTCCCGTACAACGATTAGAGGACTAGGGTGCTGGGGTAACTGGACCAAAACATCTAATAAAGAAGGGAAAAAAGAATTATAAATGTGAGCTTTGTAAGTAGCAGAGTGTGAGCGACTAACCCCCACCCCACAGGCCCCTCTACATTGCAGAGAAAGCGAGTCTGGAACGAAGATGGGCCTCAGCACAGCCCAGCCTGAGCTCTGTCCCCGGAATGGGTATTCTGTCCCACCAGCTCCACTACAGACGCAGCACCTCCTTACAGGATTCATCTGTCACCCTGCTTCAGGATGGGGAGGGGCTGACGTCTTTGGCACCATCAACATTCCAGATCCTGCATCACCACAAAAGCCACTAACAGGGTGGGCAGGTGAAATCTGCAGAGAAGACGGAGCAGGCAACCCTGGGAAGAGGCAGGCCAAGGTGAAGGATGCGACCTCAGCACTTCCAAACTGTGATGATGGGCAGATGTCAGGAGGATGCAGGGACTCAAGCAGGGCCCTGGGCACATCAGAGAAAGCTACTTGGATAGGGTGTCGGGAGCTGAGTGGATGGGGTGAGGCTGTGTGTGGAGGTGGCTCCTTGATGCCTTTTGGCAGAGCAGGGGAAGACAGAGACCAGGCAGTGACTAGAGGGACCCCAATTCTGAAGGGGCATCTGTAAAAGATGAGAGGGCGCCTCAAAGGAGGGCCAGAGGCCAGATGCAGTGGCTCACACCTGTAATCCCAGCACTTTGGGTAGCCGAGGCGGGCAGATCACTTGAGACCAGGAGCTTGAAACCAGCCAGGGCAACATGGTGAAACCATGTTAGGTCTCTAAATACAAAAATTAGCTGGACTTGCTGGTGTGCACCTGTTGTCCAGCTACTTGGGAGGCAGAGGTGGGAGGATTGCTTGAACCTGGGAGGCAGAGGTTGCAGAGAGCTGAGATCGTGCTACTGCACTCCAGCCAGGGTGCCCGGGTGACAGAGTGAGACTGTCTTAAAAAAAAAAAAAAGAGGGCCAGGGCTGAGTGCGGAGGCTGAGCGGCAGCCTGAACCTCTTGAGCAGGCAGAAGGGCTGAGGCCATAGGCCGGGAGGAGGCACTCTTCCAAGGGGCATCAGGGCGACCTGTTAGTGGGAAAGGGGAAGCGAGGGCGGGTGCCATTTTTATGCTTGGGGACCACTGTTTTAATCACAGACCCACTCTAACATTTAAAATACAGCACGAGTCTAAAGGGTGGACCCTGGATCTATGAGAACCTTAGCTGTGTAAGTCCTCTTGCATTGCTACTGAAATGGAGGCTGGCTAGCCTCCATCTATGCCTAGAATTCTTCCATTTTATTTATGATAATTATTCTAAGTAAGGGGCTTCTGGCAGTACTAAGCCCAGCTGTTATGTTGCAGTTAAGGAATAACCATCTACAACAAAAATGTGAAATTTAAATCCATTATACAGCTGTTCATGTCGAAGGCACTTCTTAAGATGAACGCCTACATCTATTCTGTGATTTCTCTATCGTGGGGCCCTTATGAATGTTACTTGCTGAATTCATGTGCCAAGAGGCAGACGAGTAGCATCATCTGCAGTGTATAAGTGGAGGAACAGAAGTTTACAGGGCTGAACAGTTTACAGCTGGCACATGGGGAAGGGGTGCTGGAGCCAAGGCTGCCAAGCCAGGCTCCTGGGCTGCCCCACCCTGGGCCCAGACAGCACCCGTTTCACATGGTCTGACCTGAAAAGGTGTGGTACCCTCTCAAAAGGGCACAGCCATTTTTGTGGGGAGACCTCCTCAAACATTACTTTCAGTAAGAGTGGTCAACTGGTCAATACTTCCCTTGCTTTCTTCTTTTTAGCAGTAGGACTCAGAAATTACTTAATAGGGAGGCTCTCCTCTCAGTCTTTTCTTATGTTTCATCCCTAGGAAGTCAGACTAGGAAGATGAACTCAAAGGAAAAAGCCTTGTGAGGTGGTGCCTGCTGAGGGTAGCTCAAGAGATCAAATAATAATAATGATAATAAAAAGACAAGACCAGAGATGGCTCTCCTCGGCTGTGAAAATGACAGTGAAAGGGTATTCTGATACAGAGCTAGCATTTCAATGAGCCTCAGTGTGTCCACACTACCTTGCACAGCTCATTAAATGTGCTCTAGCTGCCTGCTTCATTTATATTTACCCACCTGGGGCATATTAGCCACCCCCAGTGGATAAGGATGGAGCTTCTGCTGTATGGGGGAAAGCAAAACTGACGGAGGCCTTCCTGCAGGGCCACAGTAAGTAGGCAGTGCCCAAACGACCAGTGCCCAAGCACCCCCAGAGTTGCAGCCCCTGTTCTGGGCCATCTGCATCTGTATCTCTCTCACCTACACAACTGTGTCTATCCATCTCCCTTCCTCCCACCCCACAAATCTTCAGCACGCACCCACTAGGTGCCAGCCAGGAAGCTAAGCCAGTTGCTAAGGACACGGGTATGTGGAAGCCAGGCACGTCTCTGTCTTGAAGGAGCCTGCAGTCTATGGCCACCACAGTCTTGTGAGGGAACGATGGCAGAGAGCCAGGGTGCTGTCAGAGCCAGGAGGTAGGCACCTAGCACAGACTAGGTGGAGGGTGTTGGTCAGAGGGAGGATGCCTAAGCTAAGACCTGAAGAATGAGTGGGAAGGGGCCAGGAGAAGCAGACGGAACTGTAGGAGCAGGCATCTGACGAGCCCAGTGTGGCCAGGCTGGTCCACCCTCGCTCTTCAGCTTGCCCAGCGCCCACACACAGTGCACTAGCTCCTGCCTCCATGCCTTTTCTCATGCCCTCCCACCCACCTGGAATGTCTTCCTCCTTCCTATCATCCATATCTCCCAGTCTGGACGAGGACCAGCTTACATCTAACTTCCTGCAGACATAACTCCAATCAAGATTATGAGGCTATTACTTCAGGATTGATAGAATAAATTTGCAGAATGTCTTCATATTTGCATAGATATTTGTAAATAATGTGTTCTTATTAATTGACACCCAGTTAGAGTCTGTATTTCTCCAGGGTTAGGAAATCTCTTTCAGTTCTCTTTGATGATTAGTTTGGCATTGAGAGGAAATTAGATGAGCAAATAACACATGTGTAGAGCATCTGAGAGGTGTGAGGTGCTGTGGCAGCTGTTTACGGACTCATGAAGGGAGCAGCTATTTTGAGGATCTAACAGACCTTTGGTTAAGAATGAATATGGGCCCGCAACCTAGTGAATTGCATCAACTGCCTATGAAATGGAATGAGGGTTGCCTCAGACCCACAGCCCAGCATGACATCAGGGCTCAAATTAGATCTTGCAGGTGCCAAGAACTCAAAAGTCTCTTGCTCCAACAAAGGCACACATCACCTTATGTTGTAGTATTTTGTTCTTTAAGGGTTAAAAATCTAAGCATCTTAGAAGTTCAGAAATATAAATGATAGTAGGATTCACATTTCCAGGAGGGAGGTAGAGAGACAGAGAAGAAGAAAGCGAGAGGAAAGAGAGAAGGAGACCTCATTCAAATGGCTACTTGAAGCTTATATGAAAAGTCCAAGCTCTTTATGATGACTAAACATAATGTGAATACTCTTGAAGGCGTGAGTCCCTTTAGAGTCTCTCTAGAAAGTGCTCACAGTACTCCATGCGGGTTTTCTGAGCATGACTGCTGTTTCTAGCTCTAACGGGGATTTTGAGTGATGATGAATGAAGATGAGTTATATTTCCATCACTCAGTGTCACAGATTCTCCTCAACCTGGTCACAACATGGACATCAAAGGAAGCTTCGGCCAGCTGCTGAGGTGGGAGTTAAATGTATCTCAGGGATCACAGGTGGCTGGTCTCAACACAGCGCATTGAACGGTTAGGGAAGAATACAGACTTGCAGCAAGTTTCCTTCTCCTGACTTTGCCCCTACATAGAACCCTTCGAAGTACGGCTCCTCACACGAGAGTTCTGCTCATCACCAACAACTGACCGAGTGGGGGCATGTGCTCTCCCACAGTGAGTCTGACAGTCCCAGGCTCTGCACATTCCCGAGGAATGCCTTACAGTAGCTACCCTGGCCGCAGGGATGCTCCATCCACCCCCCGGAACCTGCAGCCAGGCCTTTCTTCTCAGGCGCTGTCTTCAAGATCGGCCTCCAGAGGCTTCAGCTCAGGACCCGGGGTCCAGAAATCGCATCCATCAGGAGACAGTGTCAAATGAAGGGAGAAATGTGCATGAGCACAAACCAGCTTGTTGCCTCTGCCAGAAGGATGTTAGAAATGGGTTTCTTCTCTGATGTATAACAATGTTGCCCTTGTTACTTTTACTGAAAATGTAAATTCAGTACCACAGACTACAATAACAATTTCCATGTCTTAAACATTGCCCACCCCCCCCCCGCAAACAACAAGCGGCAGATGTTGGTTCTCACCTGGTTGTAGGGCACTCTTACAACTCTCTTCTCCAAATTTAACAAGATTAATGACAGGAAATTAGACAAGACAAGTATTTGCCTGTTTGGGTTTTCCTACTATCATTTTAGTTGTAGGAGAAAAGTGTTTCCTTTTCACACTACGTACCTAGTGGTAAGTTGATGCAAAAGGAAAAACAAAACACAGCACTAAAAAGAGCCCCAACAATGCAATATGCTCCACACACACACCGCACACACACTCACCACACACACACTCGCACACACCACACACACACACACATACACATACATACACACACACAGTGACGCTCTTAGAAGAAAGCAGTTGTCATAAGGCTGCCCTTCTCAATACAAATGACTGCATAAGAATTTAGAACGTTACCTTAAATTTTATCAGGACTGCAAGTGGTACTGATCTGCTTCCCTGGGTATCTTCTACCAACCCAAACTCAAATTAATGTGCTATTTTCTAATACATGCAAAACAAAAATTATTCAGATTACTCAAGTGATGTCAAAGGCTTCAAGAATAAATATCTGTGTCGATTCTAAATATACAGATGGCAACATGTGTCAAGCCTTTTCGGTGAACATTACAACAGATAAATTTTAAAAACGATAGCAAAAATGGGAAGAGACAGGAGATCTTAGAACAGCAAAAGTGAGAATGTTCCAGATATTGAGTGGTGTGTCTGATATGGTATAGCGTCATGTGATATGAGACAAGCACACAAAGCACAACAGGTAGAACTATGAGTGAGCAGAAAGCTTCCTAGCTTAATTAATGGCAATGCTAATGAAACTAGAGACCTTGGCTCTCCTTCACCCTCTACATCTGGCTGTTCACCAAATCCTGCCGATTCTGACTCAAATCAATCGCTCCTCTCCCTCTCCATGTTCTCGGCTGAATGCAGGCCGTCCTCATCCTTAGCTGGACAGCTCCAACAGGCCTCTAGGGAGGAGGCATGGTGGTTTCCCTCAGGCCGTCCCCACCATGTGAGAGGGAATAATGCTAACCATGAAATCTGCAGAAATCAGGATGACTGCATTTCCGGGAGGACTTTCTAGATAAACTGGCTTTTGGGATGTCCACTTGTGCTGGATTAAGTATTTACAGAGCACCCTCAGCTGTTGAGAGCACTGAGGATAACGTGGGAATGAGCCGATGCCCACAGGCATGAAGACCTGGGTCTGTGTTCACTGCAAATATCCTATCACAAAGGTTTTTTTGACAGCCTATGAACAAGAAGCATAAAAAGTGCATATAAAGAAAAGAGGGGCGTCTTGGGTCACAAAATACTCATTTCAGACCCTGGTTCTGCTACTCCCACGCTATGTGACCTGGGGAGAGCACTGAACTGCACTGTGCCTCAGTTTCCTTCTCAGTGCAACAGTGCCCCAGCCCTGGAAATTAAACAGAGTAGGGATGCAGCTCCTGGCATGCTTCCGGGCTCGCCCTAACCACTCCCTGTGTGCCGCGGTGAGCATGGGCTGTCTCTGCCTGCCTTGGACCGCATTCTGCTGTTCTTCTGCAATAGCGTCCTGCTGTAGGGGAAGACCCTGCTCCCCTGCATGCAAACAGTGGGCTGTCAGTGGGGCTGCTCATCCCAGGATCCTCACACCCTGAAAACAGGCCAAGGCCTGGGATCCAGTCCCACACTGGCCACAGCGACAGGTCCAGGGATAACTGCAGGACCCGCACAGGGCCAGCCACGGTCCTTCCTTGGGAGTTTTCTAAGTGGATTGTTCTTACAGGTTCCATTCCTCTTTGACTGTGTGAGGCTGTGAACCAGAGAGGCAGTCGAGACTGCCCTCTGCCCTGGGGAGCAGCTGAGGGATGGAGGCAACACCCAGGAGCACTGGAGCCAAGGAGCAGAGGGGCCCTGAAGGAGCACCAGGAACCTAAGGCTAGTCTGAGTTCAGTTTCAGGTCCTGAAAAACAAAAGAACTCTGACTGCTGGAAAAGTCCATTCACTTTTCTCCCTTTCCTAACATATTACTAAATACTTTCAGTATGCTCAAGCCTTTGTTTTATTAGCATAGATACTTCACACATTTAAAAAATAATTCATGTGTATCATCCTTTGCAACTTTTGGAGCATAACAGGACACTCCTAATAATAAAATGTCATGTTTGATTCCTATAGAGAACACAAACAAAAGAGCACATAGTTTTTAAAGAGTAAGATGTTATGCTTACATCTTATTTTTCTCATTAAACTTGTTTAAGTATAATCTGTGTTATTCATACATACAATATAAATTTGTTAAACTATATTTGAGAGTTATTTTAAAAAAGTAATTAATGAGAGTGGCAGATACTAATTTCTGCTAAACTACACATTTTAATTAAAATTTTTGGGCCGGGTGTGGTGGCTCATGCCTGTAATCCCAACACTTTGGGAGGCCGAGGTGGGTGGATCACTTGAGGTCAGGAGTTTGAGACGAGCCTGGCCAATATAGTAAAACCCCGTCTCTACTAAAAATACAAAAATTAGCTGGGCGTGGTGGTGCACGCCTGTAATCCCAGCTACTTGGGAGGCTGAGGCAGCAGAATCACTGGAACCCAGGAGGCGGAGGTTGTAGTGAGCCGAGATCACGCCACTGCACTCCAGCCTGGGGGACAGAGTGAGACTCCGTCTCTTAAAAAAAAAAAAAAAGGGAGGGTTGCTTAGAAGCAACATAAACTATATATTTGAAAGGCACAAAAAAACCTCAGTCCCAAACATAATCAATCCAACAATGCATTTTTAAGTCCACAAAAGAATAAGGCCATTTTTTTTGGAAAAATGAGGTATCTTCTTTAAAAAATAAAACAGAAGGCCAGAAGAATAAACATGACCAAATTATACTTCAAACATTATTTTATATCTTCTTGCTTCTTATCTTTACGCTGTTTTCCAATTCCCCATGTTATACGTAAAATTTGAAGAAGATCTTATCTTTGCTTTCTCATTTTTAATTCTCTATAATTAATGTCACTAGTTTCCTGCACAATGGTTTTATGCAAAACAAATTTATTTAACTTTTGGCCATGATTTGTCAATATTTTTTCATAAAATTGGAAGCATATTGAAACAAAATGTTCACAAAATAATTGGGCAGTATCTCTTTTTTCTGAGTGTTCTTATTTTTGTTTTCAAAATTTTAATTGACACATTATAATTGCGCACATTTATGGGGTACATTTTGATATTCTGATACATGCATATGTTCTATCTATGATCCAGTCAGGGTAGTTAGTGTATCTATCAGCTCATGCACATGTTTCTTTCTGGTGACAACATTAAAAATTCTCTCTTCTAGCTGCTTTGACATATACAATAGGTATTGTTAACCTCAGTCACCCTATTGTACAATAGAATACCAGAACTTACTTTTCCTATCTTATAGTTACTTTGTACCCGTTTACCACCCTCTCCCCAGCCTCTTTCCACCCCTTCCTTCCTCAGTTTTTTGTAAGCACTGTTCTACTCTCTGTTTCTCTATCATCTTTCTTTAGATTTCACAGGAGTGATATCACTCAGTATTTGTCATTCTGTGTCTGGCTTATTTCACTTAACATGATGTCCTCTAGATTCATCCATGTTGTCACAAATGACAGGATTTTGGCTGGGTATGGTGGCTCACGCCTGTAATCCTAGCACTTTGGGAGTCCAAGGCAGGCGGATCACCTGAGGTCAGGAGTTCAAGACTAGCCTGGTCAACACGGTGAAACCCCATCCCTACTACGAATACAAAAATTAGCTGGGCATGGTGGCACATTCCTGTAATCCCAGCTACTTGGAAGGCGGAGGTTGCAGTGAGCCAAGATCACACTACTGCACTCTAGCCTGGGCAACAGAGCAAGACTCTGTCTCCAAAAAAAAAACAAGGTGCTTATATTGCGATAAAAAATTTCAAACTTAAAAAACAAAAATAAAATAATATTTACCAATAAATGAAATAAAAAACGTCTTTTTTTTTTTTTTTTTCTAGATAGAGTCTTGCTCTGTCACCCAGGCTGGAGTGCAATGGCACAATCTCAGCTCACTGCAACCTCTGCCTCCTGGGTTCAAGCGATTCTCCTGCCCCAGCCTCCTGAGTAGCTGGAATAACAGGTGCATGCCACTACGACCGGCTAATTTTTGTGTTTTTAGTAGGGACAGGGTTTCACCATGTTGGTCAGGCTGGTCTTGAACTCCTGACCTCATGATCTTCCCACCTCGGCTTCCCAAAGTGCTGGGATTACAGGCATGAACCACCATGCGTGGCCAAAAGCATCTTAAAAGAAAGATGAAAGAAATTTGGAAAAACTTGATTTAGATGCTGACCAACATTTGACAAATAACACAAGTAGGGTTGGATGCAGAGCAGAGCAAAGGCCCCGCTCCACACTGAAACTTTCTGTATTGCTCTTCAGGATACTGAAGGGGGAAGATGACAGCTAGAACCGAGGCTTCAGCAAGCTCAGGTGCGTACCTGCCAGAGAGCTAGAAGCGGTCACTTCTCAGGTATACTTACACAATGGTTTTTCCAATGTGCATGAATGATTTCTCGACAAATTCCCGGACACTATGGACCTCCCCAGTAGCTATGACGAAGTCCTCCGGCTCATCATTCTGCAACATCAACCACATAGCCTAGAGGGAAAGAGAGGCAAGTTCATTTTGGAGTCACACTTAGTGGCCACACGGTTTTCCAGCACACATAATCAGATAAGGACATGGACAGCTGGAACATGAGCATGAATTTCATACCTTATTCTAACCACAACAGCAATGGCTCCCAACTTTTACTGAGCATCAGAATAACATGAGGAACATTGTGGTGTAGATGCCAGGGCTGCAGCCACAGCAGGGTGGGCTCAGAGGCCTGGAGATTGCTTCTCAGAATCTTTATCTTAACATCACAGGTGATTCTCATGTTGCAGGTCCTCAGACCACAACGTAGAGGAATGTGATGTGAAGCAGTGTCTATAGCAAATAACCTTTTTATAGTATCATTTACAAAAAGAACAGTTTTTTTTTTTTTTTTTTTTTTTTTGAGACAGACAGAGTCTCCCTCTGTCGCCCAGGCTTGAGTGCAGTGGTGCCATCTCATCTCACCGCAAGCTCCGCCTTCCGGGTTCATGCCATTCTCCTGCTTCAGCCTCCTGAGTAGCTGGGACTACAGGCACCTACCACCACACCCAGGTAATTTTTTGTATTTTTAGTAAATATGGTGTTTCACTGTGTTAGCCAGGATGGTCTCGATCTCCTGACCTTGTGATCCGTTCGCCTCAGCCTCCCAAAGTGCTGGGATTACAGGCATGAGCCACTGCACCCGGCCAAAAAGAACAGTTCTAAAAGCACTAATTTTTCTTCATATCATAGATAGCAGGCAAGGAGAAAACCATTTAAAGATAGATGTTTGTCTCCAAAAGTAGAACCTAATTTTTGAATAATAAAGTTGAGAATGTACTAGTCACAAAACAAAACAAATTAATGGAAAAACAACCACGTAATGGAGAGTCCTACCGTTATAAAAAAGTTGTCTAAGAGGCGATGAAAACATTTAAGCCAGAGCTAATGGGTTCATAAGGCAGGGTTTCAAGGCCAGGTGCCCAACTTCCACATCAAAATGGATGTCTCTATAGGTACTTTCTCAGTAGGAGCCAGGAGTCTGGTGGGTGAAAATGCCACTGCATATCCAAGATACAGACTGGTGGCACCAGCACAGCCCGGCTCCCCTTGGTTAGCTTTTATCAACAGCAGATAGACCCGGAGTTCCTGTACCTTGCAATTACACCTTAAAGATTTTTTTTTAAACACAGATAGAAGATGCAGTTTTAAAAAAAATTAAGCGTAGCAGGAATCCAACAGGAATACGTCTCTTCAAAAAAGGTTGAAACAAAAAAGAAAAAAAAATCAATCTCTATTTTTTCATCACTTCCACCCAATTCTCAAAATAAAATAGGTAAAAACAATAAGGATTTAATTATAACACAGCCTCCAATGATACTCTCGTTCTAGCATTTAACGAGAGCATTTAACTCTCGTTAATGTGCATTGAACTCTCGTTCTAGCATTTAAACAAAACTGCTTTGGTTTGTGTCTCCCTAAGTTGTTCCTTGATAAGCTGAAAACAAGAAGCTGCTAAAATCAATGAGCCAGCCTATTTTCTCTTAGAAAATGCCATCAAAAAAGTTTAATTTCCTTTTTATTCATTTGAATTTGTGGAAGCCTTCTAAAAAATAAAATTTAAAATAATTTCTCCTTTACCTGAAGTTATTTCCTGTGTATGTTTTTGTATTTGTGGTCTATTACAAGATTGTTTTAAATCATATGGAAGACAAGATTTTGGGCTATTTTACATGCCTTGGAGATGTGGCATGCTGGCTGGGACAACGGTAATGGTTTCAAGGCAGTGATGTTCTATAAAGTAACTGACAGATGAAATTATCTTCACGAGAAGATACTTTTGTTCACATTAATGAAATACCTGCAATTTCATTTTGCCTTAAGAAATCATGGTTGGTGAACTGAGCCACAACACTTTTTAAATGTTATACTACCACCACCACTACTACTAATAAAGCATGAGCTTTTAAAAGGCATGAAATACAAGTTGTTCACTGTTTTGGGATAGTCCATGCAAGCAGATGGAGTCTACAAATGGCTTGGTAGCTCCCTGAACGCTGTTAAACACTGGGGGCTGAGGAGAGCAATGGGATCTGAAATGCAGCCCAGGCGCAGCACCGTCTGTCAAGAAGTTCCCCAAGGTGTCTTTTTGAAAGGGGCACCAAGGCCTGTGTGCATGAGCAGAGGCCTAGTGAGCAGCTGCTCCTTGTAGGCCTGTGCCTGCAAGCGAAATTCCCGCGGCCTGGAACGCCCTGTCTCCTCATCTGTCTGGGAATGCTGACCGCTCTCGAGGTCCTGGACCAGGGTCCCAAGTCTGGCCATTAGCATGAATTCCAGTGCACACAGTATGGTGGCTTCCCTGGGATCGGGCCTGCCCTTTGGCCCCCTTCCCAACTAAGCTGCGCCTCCCACTTCACCCAAGTGGGCGCGCGAGCGTCCCCGTGGACACACACAGGCACACGTGCACACACAACACACAGAAACTTATTTTGACTTTTGCCAAAATACCTTCAGAATTTTTAGGAAAAATTAAATTATGCTTATGGCTAGAATTTCTATCTGAACACTCTTCTGCGGGATTAGACGTAAGGGGGTAAATACACTTAAATGTGTTTGACTGAAATTTCCATTTTAAAAATAACATTTCAAATAGGTCTTTCAGGACCACTCAGCTTATTTTATTTCTTTAGAAACAGTTCGCTGTGTTAGAATGGTCTCAAAAAAGTCCTATTTTTAGTCATGTCAAAGAAGGCAAGGGCTTGCTAAAAATGTAAGGAGAAAATATGACTGTTGGTTAATGGTGGATCACTTTAAACACCGGCCCGGGTCCCCTGGTGCTTGTTTTGTTCCCGGCAGGAATCCGGGGATCAGTCAGGGCCTCTCCTTTTACTAGAGCGAGAGCCAAGAATCTGCTCTTTTCTTCTCCATCAGACTATCTGTGGCCTTTGACCTATCAATTTCTAGGCATTTCCTCTAAAGTTCATATTGTCCCAGACTCCAGTCTGGGAATGAGAAGAGAAAGGATATACAACTCCAGATTTATTTGTTATTACTGAATAGTTTACTGGTTTCAACAGAGGGATAGGGCTTTGTTTAAATTTCCACTGAGCATAATTAATGGTTATTGACTGGTAAATGAAGAACAGGTGACACTCTGGATTAGAAGATAAACGATCCTGTGTTCTGGTGTGATAATGGGTTAGTAATTCACCACAAAGCCGAGGCTGAGTGCGTCCCGTTGTAATGCTAGATCATGTCCAGGAGACAAAGGCCCCTGTGTGAGAAGGACGCAGCCATCCGCCTCCTTATACAGCTGCACACGTTGATGTGCTCCATTTATTCTCTGATGGATGGCACAACTGAGGCAAAAGTTCACCCGTTCTCACCTTCCTGTTCACATGCTGGACCACATGACCCATGACATGGCCAGGCCACACTCTGTGAGCAAATCGCCACCCAGCTTTGACTTCTGACTAGAGAAACAGCGTTGAGGTTACATGGTTTAGAGGTCAGTCTTCTCTCTTTGTCTCTCAAGGAATGAAGAAGGAAAAAGACAGTCTGCCTGCATTCCTCTGGTGTCCTTTGAGGATGTGACTGACTTGTCCACTTCCTCAAACACTTATTTACTTTCAGTCCTGACCTGATTACCAGTGCACATGAAAAAAGTCTCCTGTTTTTTAATCCATCTCACGGAGAGGAAAGCAAATCAGTTAAGGAATGTGCCAGGGCTTCAGATTCTTTAACATAAAAATGTCCCTTAATTGCCAAAAAAACAGTGCAGTTTTCAAATCATGTCTTGCATTCATTTTGCTTTTAAGCAAATGAAGTTTAAGGGAAATCTGACTCCATACCATTGACTTTTGATGGCCAAGTCAAGACAGGTCTAAATATTACTTAAATTTGGACATGTACTATTTTGTTAACTATATAATCTATCTGTTCTACAAATCCAATTTGGAGAAGTCAAAATAAAACTTTAATTTTATTTATTTATTTATTTATTTAGACAGAATCTCGCTCTGTCGCCCAGGCAGGAATGCAGTGGCATAATTTCGGCTCACTGCAACCTCTGCCTCCAGGGTTCAAGCAGCTCTCCTGCCTCAGACTCTCGAGTAGCTGGGATTACAGGTGCGCACCACCACACCCAGCTAATTTTTGTATTTTTAGTAGAGACGGGGTTTCGCCATGTTGGTCAGGCTGGTCTTGAACTCCTGACCTTGTGATCTGCCAGCCTCGGCCTCCCAAAGTGCTGGGATTACAGGCGTGAACCACCGCTCCCTGCCTATAAAACTTTAATTTTAAAATGTCAGATAAAAAGACCCCTCTCTCCCAGTATCCCATTTGGTAATTTGAGGGGTGGATGCGGAAGTGGTTTGGGAGGCTCAGGGAGGCCGCTCCTCTCGGGAAGCTGCCAGCTCAGTGGCTGTTCAGAGCTGGACCAATGAAGGAGAACACTCAAAGTGCGTCACCACAGCCGACTGACTACACCTGATTCCATGCATGCCTTCTGTGGTGGGGTGTGTGTTTGTCTTAAAAATCTGGATTCTACAATTGCTTCCACCTCGACGTTAACCTGCAGTTCAGTATCCAAGACACAAACACTTATTAACTGAGCTGGCATCCATGAATAACAAGATTTGTTAATGAAGGTTATGTTTAACTATGTCTATGTGACTGCTACTTTTTCACCCTGGTGCTTTTGTGCTTTACGTGCTACTGTCACAAAAATCTTAAAACCACACACACACACACACGCACGCACACAGACACACACAATTATGTATGTATATGCATTTCAGGGGAGAACATGTATGAAATAACTCTAATAAAAATCATGGAAATTAAATTTCCAGAGAAAGGATGCCCAGTGTGGACCCATTCATACGCATTTCATCTCTAACCATGTAGTAGCTGTTTCCATGATGGCAGCCTGATACTTAGATACGCATTTCATCTCTAACCATGTAGTAGCTGTTTCCATGATGGCAGCCTGATACTTAGTTTGAGTCAGGACCTCCAGTAGTTTTGTGGTCAGGCAGGCCTTATTCTTTGTGGAATCCACATCGGTAGGTCTTAGGTCTTTGGGTTAGTTTTAATTAATAAAACTATACTGACAAAAACAAACAGTGTAAAACCAAAGTCTGGCCTCATGGCTATCTCTATGTCTATTTTCTTCCTGGGCCAAAACGCTGTGTCAATGGATTCCTTAGATTAAGGGACTTCTAGACATTTTAAAGACATGATGTTACTGAACAGAAAAAAAAAAAGATAATAAATTAATAAAAGGACCAAAAATAAAAGAACACAACCCAGAAAGCCATATAGCTCTTGCTTTTTTCTTTGCTAACATATCATTCTATATCGACACCATATGTACTGAAAGAAAGAGGCAATGTCAAACTTCGTTTTGCCCTCTATCTTTTAACTCTAACTGACGAGTGTATCCGTGTTGACGAGGAATTATTTGACTGGAATGTGCTATGTCCGGTAAAGGATATAATGTACTATGTACGTTAATGGATTTTTAGGTCGGTTGATATGCTAATGGATTATAATGTCCTTTGGATTCTTGAATAGTATGTGTTATAGTTGAGTTGTCTAGTAGGGTTCTTGCTTGTAAGCATGTTCTGGACGGGGTTCTAGTAAATATGTAATGTTATGTTTTATGTGCGGTGAACTACTTATAGTACTACATAATATTCATGTTGGCTAGCAGTAATGCACGAACACAGCTACAAACTTCATGTTGGGGTTAATGTTCCTCTTCCCTAGAAACCATATAAAATCGAACAGCTCCTAGTCTTGTGTTTATCATTCTGAATCAGTTTTCTAGGATATTATCTGTTCTTTAAATTTGCAGATTCTAGTTATATATTTATTTCTTCTATTTATCTTTGAATATATCTTATCTCTTCTATTCCATTTCATTTTCATGTACACCAATTATGCATATGTTATATCTCTTTCATTCTATCTTTTACATCCATCACCTCCGAGCTAACGATGTTTGGGTTTTGTTTCATATTCATTTATATGATTTCCTCCAGCCTGCTCACCTGATTGTTTTAGTAAAATTTACTTTATATTTTGTTGCTCATATGGTTTCAATTTCTGTAAGGGTTTTTTTCTCTTTCATACTTTTCCTGTTTACTACCAGCTTGCTTTTTATCTTTCTGTGACTTTATTTAAGCTAGGAGACAGATAACTTTTTTCTTACAAAGCCAGATAGTACGTATTTTAGGTTTATGAACCATATTGTCTCTGTTTCTCTGCTGTTGTAGCACAAAACAGCAACGGACAAAACGGCATCAAGTGGGTACGACTGTGTTCCAATAAAACAGTTACAAGGCCCATGGACTATAATTTGCCCACCTTTGCTTTCAGCAAACTTAACAAAAATATGTTGCCTGTAATTTCTTTGACTCTACAGAGAACAATTACCCAAGCTCCAGCTGCTTATTTTTTTGAATGACACCCCTTATGATATGCACCATGCATCTGTTTTGCTTATGTTCCTTTTCTTCTTCTTGCAACCCTTTCCCCACTCACACTCAAGCGTAGATTCTGGGGTAGTGCCTTTCTACTTATTATACTTGAACAAGGCTGGCTGTTTGCTGAAGAATCTTGGGAGGGGGAACACGAAAGTACACTAAGGATAGCCTGCAGCTTTAATTCAGGCTTCTCTCAAAGCTCTCCCACCAACTTCATTGCATGCTTTGCCCCAGGACATGGCTGCCACAATTTCTCAAGATTTTGCTGGTTAGTGTGATTAGTGGAAAGAAGCACATGAATTGTAGGGCTGCCCTAGTGCTATCTGGCGATGTTTGCTTTCACTCTGCCTTCACCCCAGATCACAATCTGCAGTGTTCCTTGGCTAGGAGGCTAGGAGGCTATGCCAGTGACAATAAAATTGGCTTCTGGCTACATGTGGTGGCTCACACCTGCAATCTTAGCACTTTGGAAGGCTGAGGCAGGCAGATATCTTGAGGTGAGGAGTTTAAGACCAGCCTGGCCAACATGGCAAAACTCTGTCTCTACTAAAAATACAAAACTTAGCTGGGCATGTTGGGAGGGGGGGCACCTGTAATCCCAGCCACCTCGGAGGCTGAGGCACAAGAATCACTTGAACCCCAGAGGCGGAGGTGGCAGTGAGCTGAGATTGTGCCACTGCACTCCAGCATGGGCGACAGAGACTTTATCTCAAAAAAAAAAAAAATTAAACATTAAAAAACAGAAATTGTCTTTTCCTTCAGCAACACCTTCTTGCCATTGTGTAGTGTACTAGTGGGTATCTATGAGGATATTTTCCACTTCTTTCTAATAGGTAATATTATTTTATGGGATTTTTAGGACTGAAATTATTTTGCGCAAAATTCATAGCCTGTGTGTATAGTTCCTAACATCTGCTCTAAATTTTCTTCAAATTTCATGATATCTGTCTCAAATACTTTTTCATTTCTTTGTAGACAGGGTCTTACCTGTCACCTAGGCTGTAGTGCCGTGGCATGATCATAGCTCACTGCAGCTGCAAACTCCTGGACTCAAGTGATCCTCCAGCTTCAGCCTTCCAAGTAACTGGGACTACAGGCATGCAACACCACACTTGGCTAATGTTTTTTATTTTTAATATACAAAAACAGTAAAAATGTATGTATGGGCTACATTGCTCCTGGCCTCAAGAAATCTTCCTGCCTTGGCCTTGCAAAGTGCTGGGACTAAAGGAGTGAGCTACCAGCCTCAAATTATTAATACCTCATATTTCAAGTTGTGCCTGATTTCATTGTTATAATGAAGAAGAAGTTTTCTCTTAGCTTTATTTTATTATTTTTCTTGATTTCAGAGGGTTTCAAAAAAAGGAGTGCTGAATGAAAATGCCCTTATATTCAGCCACTTAAAAATGTATTTCTTGAAGATGGCTGAATAGGAACAGCTCCGGTCTGGCGTTTCCAGCGAGATCAACGCAGAAAGCAGGTGATTTCTGTATTTCCAGCTGAGGTACCTGGCTCCTCTCACTGGGACTGGCTGGACGGTGGCTGCAGCCCACAGAGGGCGAGCAGATGCAGGGTAGGGTGTTCTCTCATCTGGGAAGCACAAGGGGTGGGGGAACTCCATCTCCTAGCCAAGGGAAACTTTGAGGGGTTGTGCCATGGGGAACAGTGGATTCTGGCCCAGATACTACGCTTTTCCCATGGTCTTTGCCACCCCCGGACCAGGAGATTCCTTTGGGTGCCTATACCACCAGGGCCCTGGGTTTCAAGCAAAAAACCGGGCAGACACTGAGCTAGCTGCAGGAGTTTTTTTTTTTCATACCCTAGTGGCACCTGGAACACCAGTGAGAAAGCACCATTCACTCCCCTGGAAAGAGGGCTGAAGCCAGGGAGCCAAGTGGTCTAGCTCAGCGGATCCCACCCCCACAGTGCCCAGCAAGCTAAGATCCACTGGCTCGAAATTCTGGCTGCCAGCACAGCAGTAGGAAGTCGACCTGGGACACCGGACCTTGGTAGGGGAAGGGGCATTGCCATGACTGAGGCTTGAGTAGGCGGTTTTCCCCTCACCGTGTAAACAAAGCCAGCAGGAAGTTTGAATGGGGCGGAGCCCACCACAGCCTGGCAAAGCTGCTGCGGCCAGACTGCCTCGCCAGATCCCTCCTCTCTGGGCAGAGCGTTTCTGAAAGAAAGGCAGCAACCCTAGTCAGGAGCTTATAGATAAAACTTCCATCTCCCTGGGACAGAGCACCTGGGGAAAGGCGTGACTGTGGGCACAGCTTCAGTAGACTTAAAACGTTCCTGCCTGCTGGCTCTGAAGAGAGCAGTGGCTCTGCCAGCACAACGCTCGAGCTCTGCTAAGGGACAGACTGCCTCCTCAAGTGGGTCCCTGACCCCTGTGCCTCCTGACTGGGAGACACCTCCCAGCAGGAGTGGACAGACACCTCACACAGGAGAGCTCCGGCTGGCATCTGGCTGGTGCCCCTCTGGGATGAAGCTCCCAGAGGAAAGAACAGGCAGCAATCTTTGCTGTTCTGCAGCCTCCGCTGGTGATACCAAAACAAACAGGGTCTGGAGTGGACCTCCAGCAAACTCCAGCAGACCTGCAGCAGAGGGGCCTGTTTTTTCATTTGTTTGTTTATTTGAGATGAAGTCTTGCTCTGTTGCCAGGATGGAGTGCAGTGGCGCGATCTCAGCTCTCTATAACCTCCGCCTCCCAGGTTCAAGCGATTCTCCTGCCTCAGACTCCCGAGTAGTTGGGATTAAGGTGCATGCCATCAGACACAGCTAATTTTTGTATTTTTAGTAGAGATGGGGTTTCACTATATTGGCCAGGATGGTCTTGATCTCCTAACTTCATGATCCACCTGCCTTGGCCTCCCAAAGTGTTGGGATTATAGGCATGACCACCCACGCCCAGTCGGGACTGACTGTTAGAAGGAAAACTAACAGAAAGGAGTAGCATCAACATCAACAAAAAGGATGTCCACACAAAAACTCCACCCAAAGGTCACCAACATCAAAGATCAAAGATAGATAACTCCATGAAGATGAAGAAAAACCAGTGCAAAAAGGCTGAAAAATTCCAAAAACCAGAATGCCTCTTCTCCTCCAAAGGATCACAACTCCTCGCCAGCAAGGGAACAAAACTGGATGGAGAATGAGTTTGACAAATTGACAGAAGTAGGTTTCAGAAGGCAGGTAATAAACTCTTCTGAGCTAAAGGAGCATGCTCTAACACAATGCAAGGAAGCTAAGAACCTTGAGAAAATGTTAGATGAACTGCTAACTGGAATATCCAGTTTAGAGAAGAACATAAATGACCTGATGGAGCTGAAAAACACAGCACGAGAACTTTGTGAAGCATATGCAAGTATCAATAGCCGAATCAATCAAGTGGAAGAAAGAATATAAGAGATTGAAGATCAACTTAATGAAATAAAGCGTGAAGACAAGATTAGAGAAAAAGAATGAAAAGGAACGAACAAAGCCTTCAAGAAATATGGGACGATGTGAAAAGACCAAGCCTACCTTTGATTGGTGTACCTGAAAGTGACAGGGAGAATGGAACCAAGTTGGAAAACACTCTTCAGGATATTATCCAGGAGAACTTCCCCAATCTAGCAAGAGAGGCGAACATTCAAATTCAGGAAATACAGAGACCACCACAAAGATTATCCTCAAGAAGAGCAACCCCAAGACACATAATTGTCAGATTCACCAAGGTTGAAATGAAGGAAAGAATGTTAAGGGCAGACAGAGAGAAAGGTCGGGTTACCCACAAAGGGAAGTCCATCAGACTACCAGCGGATCTCTTGGCAGAAACCCTACAAGCCAGAAGAGAGTGGGGGCCAATATTCAACATTCTTAAAGAAAAGAATTTTCAACTCAGAATTCCACATCCAGCCAAACTAAGCTTCAAAAGTGAAGGAGAAATGAAATCCTTTACAGACAAGCAAATGCTGAGAGATTTTGTCACCACCTGGCCTGCCTTACAAGAGCTCCTGAAGGAACACTAAATATAGAAAGGAAAAACTGGTACCATCCACTGCAAAAACATGCCAAATTGTAAAGACCGTCAACATTGTGAAGAAACTGCATCAACGAATGGCCAAAATAACCAGCTAGCATCATAATTACAGGATTAAATTTACACATAATAATAGTAACCTTAAATGTAAATGGGCTTAATGCCCCAATTAAAACTCACAGACTGGCAAATTGGATAGAGTCAGACCCATAGGTGTGCTGTATTCAGGAGACCCATCTCATGTGCAAAGACACACATGGGCTCAAAATAAAGGGATGGAGGAATATTGACGAAACAAAATGGAAAGAAAAAAAAAAAAAAAAAAAAAAAGCCAGGGATTGCAACCCTAGTCTCTGATAAAACAGATTTTAAACCAATAAAGATCAAAAAAGACAAACAAGGGCAATACATAATGGTAAAGGGATCAATGCAACAAGAAGAGCTAATTGTCCTAAATATATATGCACCCAATACAGAAGCACCCAGATTCATAAAGCAAGTTCTTAGAGACCTACAAAGAGACTTAGACTCCCACACAATAACAGTGGGAGACTTAACACCCCACTGTCAATATTAGATCATTGAGACAGAAAATTTACAAGGATATTTAGGACTTGAACTTAGCTCTGGACCAAGCAGATCTAATAGACAGCTACAGAACTCTCCACCGCAAATCAAGAGAATATAATGTATTCTCAGGACCACACTGCACTTATTCTAAAACTGACCACATAATTGGAAGTAAACACTCCTCAGCAAATGCAAAAGAATGGAAATATAACAAACAGTCTCTCAGACCACAGTGCAATCAAATTAGAACTCAGGATTAAGAAACTCACTCAAAACTGCATAAATACATGGAAACTGAACAACCTGCTCCTGAATGACTACTGGGTAAATAACAAAATTAGGGCAGAACTCAGTAAGTTATTTGAAACCAATAAGAACAAGGATACAACATACTACAATCTCTGGGACACAGCTAAAGCAGTGTTTAGAGGGCAATTTATAGCACTAAATGCCACAGGAGAAAGCAGAAAAGATCTAAAATCAACTCCCTAACATCACAATTTAAAAGCACTAGAGAAGTAAGAGCAAACAAATTCAAAGGCTAGCAGAAGACAAGAACTAACTAAGATTAGAGCAGAACTGAAGGAAATTAGAGACATGGAAAAACCTTCAAAAAAAATCAATGAATGTAGGAGCTGGTTTTTTGAAAAGATATAAATAAGTAGACTGCTAGTCAGAATAATAAAGAAGGAAAGAGAGAAGAATCAAATAGACACAAAATAAAATGATAAAGCGGACATCACCACTGATCCCACAGAAATACAAACTACCATCAGAGAATACTATAAACACCTCTATGCAAATAAACTAGAAAATCTAGAAGAAATGGAAAAATTCCTGGACACATACACCCTCCCAAGACTAAACCAGGAAGAAGTCAAATCCCTGAAGAGAGCAATAACAAGTTCTGAAATTGAGGCAGTAATTAATAGCCTACCAACCAAAAAAAGCCCAGGACCAGATGGATTCACAGCTGAATTCTACTAGAGGTATAAAGAGGAGCTGGTACCATTCTTCCGAAACGATTTCAAGCAACAGAAAAAGAGGGAATCCTCCCCTAACTCATTTTATGAGGCCAGCATCATCCTGATACCAAAACTTGGCTGAGACACAACACGAAAAGAAAATTTTAGGCCAATATCCCTGATGAACATCAGTGTGAAAATCCTCAATAAAATCCTGACAAACCAAATCCAGTAGCACATCAAAAAGCTTATCCACCATGATCAAGTCAGCTTCATCCCTGGGATGCAAGGCTGGTTCAACATACAGAAGTCAATAAACGTAATCCATCACATAAACAGAACCAATGACAAGACCCACATGATTATCTCAATAGATGCAGAAAGGGCCTTCGATAAAAATCAACACCCCTTCATGCTAAAAACTCTCAATAGACTAGGTGCTGACTGAATGTATCTCAAAATAACAACAGCCATTTATGACAAACCCACAGCCAATACCATACCGAATGAGCAAAAGCTGGAAGCATTCCCTTTGAAAACTGGCACAAGACAAGGATGCCCTCTCTCACCACTTCTATTCAACATAGTGTTGGAAGCTCTGGCCAGGGCAATCAGGCAAGAGAAAGAAATAAAGAGTGTTCGAACAGGAAGAGAGTAAGTCAAATTGTCTCTGTTTGCAGATGACATGATTGTATATTTAGAAAACCCCATTGTCTCAGCCCAAAATCTCCTTAAGCTGATAAGCAACTTTGCAAAGTCTCAGGATACAAAATCAATGTGCAAAAATCACAAGCATTCCTATACACCAATAATAGACAAACAGTCAAATCATGAGTGAACTCCCATTCACAATTGCTACTAAGAGAATAAAATACTTAGGAATACAACTTACAAGAGATGTGAGGGACCTCTTCAAGGAGAACTACAAACCACTGCTCAAGGAAATAAGAGAGGACACAAAGAAATGGAAAAACTTTCCATGATCATGGATAGGAAAAATCAATATCGTGAAAATGGACATATCGCCCAAGGTAACTTGTAGATTCAATGCTATCCCCATCAAGCTGCCATTGACTTTATTCATAGAATTAGAAAAAACTACTTTAAATTTCATATGGAACCAAAAAAGAGCCCGTATAGCCAAGACAATCCTCAGCAAAAAGAACAAAGCTAGAGGCATCACATTACCTGACTTCAAACTAAACTGCAAGACTACCATACCCAAAACAGCATGGTACTAGTACCAAAACAAATATATAGACCAATGGAACAGAACAGAGGTCTCAGAATTAACACCACACATCTATAGCTGTCTGATCTTTGACAATCTGACAAAAACAAGCAATGGGGAAAGGGTTCCCTATTCAATAAATGGTGTTGAAAAACTGGCTAGCCATATGCAGAAAACTGAAACTGGACCCCTTTCTTATGCCTTATACAAAAGTTAACTCAAGACGGATTAAAGACTTAAGTGAGCCCTAAAACAATAAAAAACCTAGAAGAAAACCTAGGCAATACCATTCAGGACATAGGCATGGGCAAAGACTTCATGACTAAAACACCAAAAACAATGGAAACAAAAGCCATAATTGACAAATGGGATCTCATTAAACTAAAGAGTTTCTGCACAGCAAAAGAAACTACCATCAGAGTGAACAGACAACCTACAGAATGGGAGAAAAATTTTGCAATCTATCCATCTGACAAAGGGCTAATATCCAGAATCTATAAGGAACTTAAACAAATGTACAAGAAAACAACAACCCCATCAAAAACTGGGTGAAGGATATGAACAGACACTTCTCAAAAGAAGACATTTATGTGGCCAACAAACATATGAAAAAAACCTCATCACTGGTCTTTAGAGAAATGCAAATAAGAACCACAATGAGATACCATCTCACACGAGTTATAATGATGATCATTTAAAAAGTCAGGAAACAAAAGATGCTGGAGAGGATGTGGAGAAATAGGAACGCTTTTACACTGGTGGTGGGAGTGTAAATTAGTTCAACAATTGTGGAAGACAGTGTGGCAATTCCTCAAAGATCTGGAACCAGAAATACCATTTGACCCAGCCATCCCATTACTGGGTACATACCCAAAGGATTATAAATCATCCTATTATAAAGACACATGACCATGAATGTTTATTACAGCACTATTCACAATAGCAAAGACTTGGAACCAACCCAAATGCCCATCAGTTATAGACTGCATAAAGAAAATGTGGCACATATACACCATGGAATACTATGCACCCATAAAAAAGGATGAGTTCATACCCTTTGCAGGAAAATGGATGAAGCTGGAAACCATCATTCTCAGCAAACTAACACAAGAATAGAAAACCAAACACCACATGTTCTTACTCATAAGTGGAAGCTGAACAATGAGAACACATGGACACGGGAGGGGAACGTCACACACCGGGACCTGTCGGTGGGTGCGGGGCTAGGGGAGGGAGAGCATTAGGAGAAATACCTAATGTAGATGACGGGTTGCTGGATGCAGCAAACCACCCTGGCACATGTATACCTATGAAACAAACCTGCACGTTCTGCACGGGTATCTCAGAACTTAAAGGATAATTAAAAAAAAAAGTTATTTCTCCATATATCCATTTTTAAAGCATGACATCTGAAAAGATAAGCACCAAACCTGTATAACTTGCTGGATACAGTGTGCAGCATAATACATTCTGAATGAGCACATAAAGAATTACCATAAACAATATATACCCCAATTATGTGACCATGTAAATAATGTATGAAAGAACCTTAATGAAAAATACACATATAAATAAAGGCTGTTTCACTGTCTGCTGATGCTTAACAAGCCATCCCAAAGCTTCATGGCTGCAGCTTTTTGTTCCTTTTTTTTTTTTTTTCTCTGAGATGGAGTTTCGCTTTCGTCTCCCTGGCTGGAGTACAATGGCGCGATCTCGGCTCACTGCAACCTCCGCCTCCTGGGTTCAAGCGATTCTCCTGCCTCAGCCTCCCGAGTAGCTGGAATTACAGGCACCCACCACCATGCCCAGCTAATGTTTGTAATTTTTTTTTAGTGGAGAGAGGCTTTCACCATGTTGGTCAGGCTGGTCTTGAACTCCCGATGTCAGGTGATCCGCCTGCCTCGGCCTCCCAAGGTGCTGGGATCACAGGCATGAGCCACTGTGCCCGGCTGGCTGCAGCCTTTTGATTGTTTGCGATTCAGTGTGCAGGAACTCAAGAGGGTTGAGAGGACACAGTTTCTCTCTGCTCCCGGTGGTGATGGCTACGGGGGGGTCTGACTGGGCCAGTGGGGCCAGGATGGCCTCCCTCACAGGTCTGGCGCTGGGTACTGGATGCACCCCAGTTCTCCTCCACGTGGTCATTCTCCAGCTAAGCATTCTAAGATAAGCGTTCTGTCATTGTTCATTAGTCTAGTTGATGCTTCTTTACTTGGTGGCTGCTTCCAAGGTGGCAAAACAAAAGCCGCAAAGCATCCTAAGGCCTTGGCCTGGAAGCTATTCAGTTCACTTCCTCCACACACACTGGCTACAGGATCAGCCCAAATTCACACAAAGGGGAAACAGACTCTCCCCCTTAAGGGAGGGGTGGTAGAGTCACACTGCAAAAGGGCATGCAGGATGGGAGGGGTTACTGTAGCCATCTCTAGAAAAAAATCTACCACAAAGAGCTATGATAACTGGGACATTAGAGCTGTGATAACTCTAATGTCAGCTGATTGTTTCAGTATAGCAATGAAGTTATTATTCTTGACTCTGATATAAACATTGCTTCAGCTTGCAGTTTTTATGTCAGCTCCATCTATCTTTAACATTGTGCAGCGATAGGTTTAAATGAGGGCAAAAATAACTCACAACACACACACCTGGGATATGGAAGCTCACTTTCAGGTCACCCTAATCTAACGAATGCTCTGACTGGCCCTAACACCACTACAGTCGCAACCTACTTCCCAGAAGTGGTTGTTTCCTGGAGCGTGCCAAGCCACCTACTTCAGCCAGGTGTTTCCAATTATCTTCTGTCACTCGGATACCTGGGTAAGCCATTCTAGAATTAGTTCCTGGTCCAGTAGGAACAACATAAAAGCTCTGGGCATGCAGGAGGAAGTTTCTTCACACTCATGACCACCTGATCCTGCATCTTCATGCTCTTGGCTCCTGACTGTGCTACCTCAATCTATTCCTGGGAAGCCATTATGACCTTTCTATGACCTTATTCTTCAAGCTAGTCATCCTGACCACCTGATTCTGCCTCTTGGTCCAACTCTGACTTTGGGAATTTAACCTCTGAACTGATTCTACGCCCACTAGAATACCTAGAATAGGTCCTAAGATCATCACAGGTCTCTTGGTTCAAGTGTTGACAATCACCGTTACCAGCAAACATCAACTTATGGACGTCATAGTGCGTGCATTAAGGTGGGTGTAGACAGGGCTTGAAGGATTAGTCTAAAACAGCACAGCCCAATAGAAATATAATGTGAGCCACATGGAATAATAAAATTTTCTATCAGTTGCATTGAAAAAGTAAAAAGAAAAGGTGAAGCTACTTTTGATGTTTTATTTAATCGAATATATTCAGTATGTTACCATTTCAATACAAAATATGATTGAGATATTTCACATTCCTTTTCTATGTACCAAGACTTTGAAGTCTAGCCTGTCGTTTGTCCTCACAGGGCATCTCAGTTCAGAAGAGGCACAGTTTGAGTGCTCAGCAGACACACAGGGCTGTGGCTACCACGCTGGGCCGTGTGGGGCTACAGAGCCAGCCTTATGTTCCAGAGGGCGAGTGGACCTTGCTATGTGACACCCTCCCCTTAATCCTGTTTGCCCATCCTGCTAAGACACTCTGCCGGGGCTTCTTGGAGAAGGCCTCGTACTTTCTTCACAGCACAGCTGGAGGAATAATGGCCCCTCCTCCCTTCTTTGTCATTATCTCTACCTCCTGACTTCTTCAGTAGTGATTTCATCAGTGATGACAACTGGGAAAGAGTGAGTGTTTGAAAAGTAGTACAACTAGCTCCTGATATACCGGCACTTGACATTTGCATGCCTGCCTGCCTCATCCATCCACAAATGGGCACTCATACCACACTCCCTCCCCAACTGGAATACCTGGGAGTAAACACCTGAGAAACCCTTTGGAGTCTGGTGAAATGCAGTGCTGAAGAGGGGGTAGGTGTTCTCAAACGTTAGTGTGCATGAGAATCACCTGCTAGGCTAGAAGTGTGCACTGCAATCCTCTGGAAGATTAGAATGCAGGCTGCTGGCCCCTTGAGCCCTGGAGGTTCAGATTCAATAGGCCTGGGTGGAGCTGGAGAATGTGCAAGCTGAAGCAGGGGCTGCTGATCTGGGAAGCACGCTGAGAAACTCTGTGGCTGGAGCTCAGGCTGGGAATCAGAAACCCACATCTAAACTCCAGCCCCACTACTCACTGGGTGACTTCTGGATTACAGGCGTGGGGGCTCATGCCTGTAATCCCAGCACTTTGGGAAGCTGAGGCAGGTGGATCACCTGAGGTCAGGAGTTAGAGACCAGTCTTTTCTCAAATAATAAAAATAAATAATAATAATGCCTACCTCAGGGGCTGTTTTATTTATTTATTATTATTTTTGACACGGAGCCTCACTGTGTCACCCAGGCTGGAGTGCAGTGGCACGATCTCAGCTCACTGCAACCTCTGCCTCCCGGGTTCAAGTGATTCTCACGCCTCAGCCTCTAGAGTAGCTGGGACTACAGGTGTGCGCCACCACGCCCAGCTAATTTTTTCATCAGGATGATGACAGTGATGATTACACATCTTGAGGTTACTGGTGCCTGGGAGAATGTGTAGTTCATCTCCACAATCAAACTCTTGCACCCATAAATAGCATGGGGAAGGAAGACTAATAGGGTGGAGTGTATTAAATCCTGATTATGTTAGTCAAAGCCACAGAATTTAATAGCTGGAAGGGGCCTTAGAGGTGTTCTCATTCAATTCGACAAATGTTAAAGATGAAGCAGCTGAAACTGGAGAGATTAAATGGTTCACCTGAAGTCATACACCTGCTAAGTGTTAGAGCTGGGGCTGGAACCTCAACTCCCGTTCCTGTATTCTTGCGACTGCATGATGCTCACGTGCATTTTTCTCATGGCTGTGTCTAGAATACGTTTTCTTGTTGATACTCTCTTCTACATGTCGGTTACAAATAGCTGTGTGGACTTCTGTGAACTGACCTGGGGACCTGACCAGGCAGGAAATGAATATTTACATTGTGCCTGCTGGTTGCTGGGCACTGTGCTAGAGTCTGGGGATAGACCACGTAGGAAGAGACAAGGAAGGCACTGTGCCTGGCCTATGTGCTTTCAACATTTATAGAGGAAAAAGGGGTTTAAAAGCCCAAATCTGATTTAAGAAATAACTTTTGGGACAGAGGCTTCAGGTAGTTACCAGGGAACTCTCAGGTGTGGCTCCTTCCTAAAACCTTCCTCCTGACCAGACCGTCCCCGCACACTGCTCTTGATGAAGGGGTGAGTCTAACCAGGTGTATTTAAACCAGGGGCCCTGTCCCCGTGCCTACTGCGCCCCAGACCCCCACCCCCCACACCCTTTGGCCTCCATGGATGGAGAGCTAACATATTCTGGGCCAACGGGAGTGTCAGACACTTGTAGTATGAGACACAGAGGCAGAAACAGCGGGAAAGGGTTGAGCACCAAGTCGTGAGACTGTCACCAGCGGCGGGGCCAGCTGGAGCGACTGGGAGGCATGAAGGAGGCCTGTGTGGGCAGCAGGGTGGCAAAGGGAGCCCGTGAGGAGGGAGGGAGTGAAGGAGAGATGTGCAGGCGCAGAGGAAAGCAGACCCTCCTTTCCCGTTCCTGTGAGGTGCCCTGAGGCTCCTTACAATAAATCCCGTTTTCCATGAATTTCTTTCAGTTGGTTTCTGCTCCTTGAGCAAACAACTTTGGATAAAGAGCAAACAGGACTTCTGGACCACGAGTATACGGGACCAGTTGTGTGTCAGCTCTCTATTCAGTGGTAAGAAGGGAGCTCCAGGGGGATGGATAAGTCACTACTTGTTGACCTCAGTATCCAGCGGGAAAGATGGCCTCTTGCCCAGCCAGCCACCAAAATGATGGGAGAGGAGCCAGTGTGAAAGGAGCTGTGGGAACACAGAGGACACAACCCAGTACACCAGAGGAGGAGGGGCACTCAGGGTCCTCGTGAGGGCATCATCAACCCCACCACCAAGGACTGCCCACCCCGAGTACCTCTGGAGATGGCAGGCTAGGACATGTACCATCTTTGTAACTGGGAACCTAGTGTCCCATGCAACTTGTTGGTTAAAACTCATTTCAAACGTGGTTCCCCAGTTTCTTCATTCACAAAAATCAAGATGTCAAGTTAAAAGTCACTCTTCCACTCAGTGCTCTGAAAAATATGCTGAATATAATTAGATTTAATCATTCTTCTTTTAATTTTTGTTTGCTAATCTAAGAATGTCCCACTATGAGGAGTATCTGAGTTTTGTTCTTTCGGGTGGTCAAATCGCTCTTACTAACTTGATCTCATCCGGGACTGGGATGCTCTGTTGTCATCAATGATTTCCCAGATGCTGACTCTGCAATATCCTGGATCAACACAGATGAAAAGGGAAGCCAGTTATATTTAAGAAAACAATGATTGTAACTGTAACATTTGAGTGTAGTGATACAGGAGGAAAGAAATTCTACTACATACAAACAGTCACCTAGAGAAACCTCCCCTTCCATGGAAGGGCCTGTCCACACTACTAAAAATTAAACAAAAAAGCCCCCCGTGTTCTCCAAGATTCAGAACAAAAATCAAAAGTGCACCTTGAAGTTCAATTATTTTAAAAACACATTATAGATGATCAAGGGAGTTTAAAAAAAATTAAGTCTACTGAATTCTAGATGAAATCTGGAAAAACAAGTAGAAAAAGCCTACAATGAATTAACACTTTCAAAGTATTTAACTTATCGAGTATTTGAAAACTCTAAAATATCCAAAAAATGCTTTTAAAAATCTTTAGAGAAACTTAAATTATCAGACACTGAGAATGAACATTTATTTTTTGATGACTGAAATTCTCCATAGTCTGACAAGTTATCAACGACTGCTCAAGACTGTTAACAAGAAACTCTGTCTAATACTATACAGCACCATGAGTAATGTCATTTACGCTGGTGCTAAAGGTCGAGATTGGAGGAGCAAGCTTTTCTGTTAATATAACACAACATTTTTCACATTCATTTCATGTGAATGAACAATGTCTTCATTGTTTTCCGGAAGACTAATTTAATGTTGTATTTTTTTTGCTTGTGTCAATGAGTGTCAAAATATTGTTCTTTTAATACATGAAAGTATTTGCATAGGGCTTTATTACTGATCCTCAGATGTTAGCCAGAGGCAAAATAAAACAGAGACGCTCCAGTTGGGAAATCTCGCTCACAATGAAAAGCAAGACTCCTTAACATATTCTGCTCTCCTGCCAAGTTTTCTTCCAAGTACACAGTGATTTATTTACTCCATAATTGGTGAAATTAAAAACAACACTAGAGACTAAAACAACTATAGGAACCCCCTTCCCTGAAAATGAAAGAGAGTTTGCAAGGAGGAGCACAAAAACTCTAAGAGGAAATACTAAGATGTAAGATCCTGACGTGAATTAAAGGACAATCTGATAAAAACCTGATTACAGAAAGAGCGAGAAGCACAGTGTGTTTCCACAATGAAGTGAGAAACACAGAGGCAACTTTTATTAAGTTATGCCTTTCAGCATCATCTCATCATTAAATGCTCAATTGCTTACAACCGTCTGCGTTTATGAAGACAAATAAAGCCACCACATTTTCTGCCCGCACAAAGTTGAAGAGTCCATAACCAGGTATGGATGTGGTTTTCAGTTCTGTTTTTTCCCTCTCTAACACTAATTATCTTGCCATTTGGTACTGCCAAAAAAGACAAAATGCCCTTTCAGAGAAGCAGGGGCTCCTGCTGACGGGTTACTCACGACGAAACTTCAGGGCCGTACCCAGGTTGCGGTCAGGAGCGAGCAGTCCCAGAGCTGGCTGCCAGGCAGGCTGGTAAAGGCCATGCTCGCACGGCGAGCGACCCGACCAGCCTTTCAAGTCAAGTGTTGGCTTGTAGACATGTAAGTTAATCAGCTATGAAATCACCACCACAATGTCCTTATTGATCACACAGGGCTTATGATGAAACTCTTGGCCCAGGGAAGATTTGTGCTTCTTTCTTTCAGCCTCCAACCTTAAGAGAAAGAGCACTTTGAGAGTGGTGTTTATGAAAAGGCAGATGTTAACTTCATGATTTGAATCTTCCTTGGGAAGAGGAGAAACACGCTGGGTCTTCAAAATAAAGCATACCAGGCCCAACACATTCACGTCCCTGTTCACTTTTTATAGAACTTGGTATTTTCAGTGTCTTGTGGTTATTATTTAGACAAGAGCATTTAGAAGGTTTCAAACTGATACATTTTAAATGTGTTCCCCTAATTTCTTTGCTTCGAGATATCAGGGAATGCTGATCATTTTGTTTATAAATCAATAATGTCAAAGAACAGCAACTGAACATTTGCTCCAAAAATCAAAACTATGTTTTACAAAGCTGGTAGTTTCTGAGTGCTAGTGTATGTACAAGCAGAATATTTAGAATATTTTTACTGCTCTTGAAAAGGAGCTGGTAAACACATGTGGTAATTATACTTTCTGCTCAATCTTCAGTTTCCATTTCTACTAAATTCTTTCTAAGATCGCAAAGGCAAAGACATGTGGGTGAGGCTGACTGGTGCTGCAGACACGTTCGAAGATGCTGGCAGATGCGGGCCATGGGTCATCCAGAAACGCGACAAGAAACCAAAGTGTCTTTTCCCAGTAGGTCAGCCCCATTGCTCTGAGCTGTCCTCCAAATGTGTATCTTCTTAACCAAAAATGAAGAAGAACAAATTCAGTTCTAACTTCAGTGAGAGGACTATGCAAATGGGCTGCAGTGACTTAGGTCTTTAAGGGAAGTATTCAGTAACTCAATTCTCCAAGGGCATGGAGATAAAACCCCAGTGTCTCCCCGAGAGTAAACCTATTGGCAAGTGATAAGTCCCCCACCTCCAGGGTGCTGCCCTTACTTTCTAGGGAGGCCGCAGATTGCAGGTGGACAGACATTAAAAACCACGGTCAGTGTGAGAATGAACACGATTGACGGTACGGCAATTACACAACTGCTCTTTCCTTTTTTTCTTTTATTTCACATAGATTGCCCTGTGTGTGACTGACTCCAGAATAAACAGATTTTTTAAAAATCAAGCATTTCTAACAGTAAAATGGACTTCAGGTTTGCCCAGGGGGGACAGTGGGACATCCCAGTCATCATGGTGGCATGAAATCTAGAAAGCAGAAGAACCAGTTTCTCCATTTGTACGAATCTGTCTCCCACTCAGTAGCTCAGTTGGAAACTTTGCTAGGAGCACTAGCGAAAGTAGTGAACATCTACTCCTAAGAGTGAAGAGTGCTCCCTGTCTCCACGCTGGGGGCACAGGTGTAGGGCTCCCTCAGAGGGAACACTGCCGTCTGCCAAACCTGCGATCCACGGGAGCTGAGGCACGCCCTCTTGGCAGGCACCCCTGCCAGTTTAGAGGGTGTGCGGGGGAAAGACAGCGCAGGCATCACAGGCCTGCCTGCTACTTGTCCAGTACAGCTCCTCACAGCGCTACTGAGGCTGGGGGTTAGGAGTGAAGGAGTGAAGAAACAAAAAAGCTGTTTGTTTGAAATGATTGTGTTCCCAGCGGTAAAAACAGTGCTGGTAACTGAGAAGGCCTTTCTGTGATCACAAATGTACGTTCACACAAGATGGGAGGCAAGTATTTAAAGCCAGGAATGTGCTGTGAGGGTGAGTACAGAATCATGCACTCAAACCAAGGCCCTGTGTGGGATGCGAAAGCCGAGAGGTGCACAGAGGCAAGAGACGGAGGCTTTGTGTTTTCCTTCATCTTTCCAAATGAATCATTTTTACAGGAAAATAGGCAACGATAAAGGACAGTCTTAATATTATGCAGTGAAAAGAACTCGGATGGAAGTCCTAAAATGCTGGGCCCTGTCTGGAATAGGCTTGTCACTTTAGACAACTTACTCATTTCACCCGTGATTTTCTTACACAGGTTATAGGGTTTGAGGTATCCCATCAGATAATATGTTAAAAGCACTCTGTGATCTACAAAATGTTTTTGCTATTATAAATGATAATATTATTATAGAAAACCCCTGGGTTAATGTGTAAGAGATCATCAGTTCTCCATAACGATCGTCAAGATATGATGTGATAATTCCATGAGGCTGTTATCATACCAAACATAAAAACGCTGCATTTTTCAGAGCATGAATTCTTTTTGAAAGATGAGTTTTAGAACTGAGTCTGGGGTTTCAACATTTCCGTTCTAAAGAATTTCTGATTCCCTGCCCAAAATCGTTTGGTTATATTTAAGTTTTGAAAGAACACAAAAAATCTGGCAATTTACATATGTCTTCACATGTGGGTTTTTGCAGTTTCAAGAAAATAAGTTTGTATTATATAGGTAGATATTTCAGAGGAGCTTTTTTTTTTCTGAATAGTTAGCTTCATTAATTATTGTTAAATAGTGTTCCTTTAATAGTGTTGCTAAACAGTAAACAGCTGTTGGCACATTTGTTTCCCCCAGTGTGACTTCTCAGTGAGGAAGAGACCTTAACTGACAGGAGTGATCAGAAGGTTTAAACAATTTAAATCTTTTAAAAAACAAAACTAAACCAAAAAGAAAAGAAATTTTACAACCGATCAGTTAACTGGAGATTGTGCTTTTTGGAACCGGATTCTAACTTAAGCATGATAGCAACTCTAATGCTATCTTTTATTCAACACTATTTTCCTAATTATCTTGGTCTAAATGTTTCCAAACTCTATTGTTTATTTTGGCATGAAGAGTTCCCAGGGCCACCGCCTCTTTTCCTAGAGCTGGGGATGGTGTTAACAAGAAGGTAAGATGGGAACACAACCCATTAACAGGAGCTGAGAAGGCTGTGGTCTGAAACACCCTGGAGCAGAAAGAAGGCGCAGGCAAGAGTGAGCCCAGGAAGACAGCAAGGTAGAGCCCCCACAAAAATATTCATTCGCATTGTTTCAGTGAAAATAATCAGAAGGATTGCCCTCAGGTTTCTTATAAACAACATTCATTTCATTGTCTAATTTTACAGATGGAGAAACTGAGACATGCTTGGAGGACTGACCTGCAACAGGGTCACGCGGCGGGTGAGCAGGAACAGAAGGCAAATTTCCTGGTCCTGGGGCCAGTTTTCCACCCAATCTACCCCGTCTAAATGAAACGGCAGAAGCTTAGTTTTGATAAGCAGTTCCATGAAAACATGTCCTGTGCCAGATTCTCTCTGGTGCCCGAGACACTCCCCGATGGAGGGTTAGGGCTCGGAGCCCTTTAACTCCTTCGGCACAGTAGAGAAAGGTTTAGGAAATAGCAGAACAAACGCAAAGGCCTTGAGAAGGTCCTTCCAAGACTCAGCCCAGGACTCTTCTCTCTGTCCTATCTTCAGCCCTAAAGCAAAGGGCTGAAGATGTAAGAAGGCTTTTACCTGGGTCCTTCGAAACATGCCTAGTGCCTTCATTAACTCCTCTACTTCAGATATCAACCGCAAATGTCCTCTCTCACAGTGGGCAGACTGGCTGCACTATACGAAAACGACACATGTGAAATGGAGGGTGGGTATGTGAAGTACAGGATGATTCGTATCTCCACAAAGGGATTCTCTGCCCATCTGTTTAAATGTAATGCTCTCAGTGCATCAAGATACCTGACTCCATGATTAATTTTTGTGTGTGACACAGAAGGAAGGAGAAGTTAGGTTATTTAAGCTGATGTGCATTGAGTCACAGGAAATTAGACAGGAGCAAAGATCACAGAACTTTTGAGACAGCAGGTTCATTTGGGCTTTAGGAAAAGAGTCGCATGAGCTGTTTCAGGTGCTGGGGAAAGGCTCTGCATTAGAACCCACACCTTCCGTCTCCCAGGCCAGGTCTCTTTGGAGGCCACTGTGGAGAGAGAACAGCATCCTGAGAATTCTAATGTGAGCCAATGAAGAAATAAGTGTCATATTTATATATCTGCTATAACTCTCTACTGAACAAAGTCGCTTACTTTGAAAAGTGATTTCTCTCTTGTGTATGGCCTGGGGAGAGAGTCTAAGGTGGGCCTCGCTACTCCAGTGCCTCCAGAGCCCAGGTAAGCTCACCGCAGGCAGCATGCAGAGGCTCTCCCCTTCTAGAAGGCCCAGCGAGCGCCCCGTTTCCCACAGACTGTTCCCACCCGGGCATGTTGAACCAGTCTCACCAGATCTGCTTACACAGAGGAGCTGCATGTCGAACATGCTAAAAACTGAGTTATGTTTTCAAAAAACCCAACAAACTCTAAAATGTTAACTGTGGGCTGAAACACCGACTGGACTAAACAAAGCCTGGCAATGGGCCAGATCTGGTCAGCTAGGTCTCCCAGCTCAGCAATCTGGTCTAAAGGAGCACCTGGTAAGGGCTGTTTATTTCCTGATGAATCTGACTTCAGTGTAAAATCGAGCAGGGAATCCCAAACCTTATTCTCATACCACACCTGTAGGGCACACTGAACTTTATTCTGTTCAGCAGAAAATACAATGAACAAACTATAAAATGCAGCTCCTTAGATTTGTTTATAATACAGATTCAATATTTAATAATACTCTTGTTTTCCTAGTTTTCTGAAATTCTTCATATAGGAAATGTAAACCACAAAGGGAATATGATTTTAAAACCGGAAACATATTTTCCAACCCCCACCCCCCAAATTTCATTAAATGCCTAAGAGAAAACATCCTTTGTAAAATACCTAATATAATTACAAAATAATTAGTCACAGAGGTCCTGTATAATAGAAACAACAACAATTCTTAAATTTTAGTCATCAAGAATCAAGGAACTCATTATTTAGGAAATAAAAATACCAGTTCACCTAAAGTAAATTTTGGGTTAAAAGGAAAAAAAGATAGCCAAGCAAAATCAAGTTATTACTTCAATCTTATGCCCTGTCCATCTTTTCAAATGTACTTCAGATAAAAACAAGCAACAAAAGCAGAACGTGCTATTGGTGGCCCTCCCTTGAATTCTTCTCCGAGCTGCCACCACTCCCCAGTCCCCCAGACTGACCTCTGAGTCAAGCCAGATGGGACTGAGAGAGACGTTAAGCAAGTGCTGAAAAGGTGACTTGAGTCTCTGGCAGCCGAGTCTGGAGCGAGTTTCTCTGCAAATTCTCTGGGGGTTGTTGCTTTCCAATTTCTCAGGAATGTTTAATTCTCCTCATCCCTTCACTGAATCTCTCTCCGGAGAGGTCAGGGAAGCCTGTGACATCCCCGGAGGGCACTGCCTAACTAAATTAGCATGAGCTAACTTTGGACTGTCTCCCAAACATGAAAACACAAGGGAGAGAATTTCATTAAAAACAAAATACTAGGTGATCCAAGTTAATCCCGGCTCTAAGCTGCTGTAGAAATGCTCAGTGTTTGTATTTTGACTCTCTTCTCTGTGACAGTTCACTGACTATACTGCCAGGTATGTTATGCATACAACTTGCCCTCAGCTGACCAAACCTTCGTTTCATAATAAAGCTAAAAAGTGGGTCTGGTGGTGTTAAAATAGGTATTTAGCCTGTTTATATGTTACCATATGAAGCAGAAGATCCAGAGGTAAAAAATAAACATTTCAGTACTGAGGCCTTTAAATATCTTTAAATCAGGAAACAGGAAACCTTAATAGGTAACATGAGTCATTAACCATATGAATGTGTATAAACAGGGGAATATCTAATGTCACTTCAGTAAAGCATGTCATAGAGACATGCTTTCTATTATATCTACAAATATTTGAAAGAATACATTGTAAATATTTAGAACGACAGTATAATTAATAGGATATGTTCAAAAAGTGCAAGGATGATTTCATCATTTGCTTCTGAAAGTTCAATTGGAAGAACAGCTCCAAAAAAGGGATCAATATTGCCAGCTACCAACAATATATGACAGATAAGATACTGAAGAATTCAAACTTGGGTACATGCCTTAGAACTCCTCTGCTTCAACCAAGGAAGTAATGTGTTTACTCATTCCTTCATGAAGAAATGTTTCTCGTTCCAAAATCTGAACTTTTTGAGTGCTGACTTAACGTCCAAAGGACATGCTCATTGGAGCATTTCAGTTTTTGGATTTGGGATGTTTGACCAGTAAGAATAATGCAGACACTCCAAAACCCAAAACATTTCTGTTCCCAAGCATTTCACATAAGAAATAATCTATATATTTTGCTTTGGTTTAAAAATGTTTTTGTATCCTTTGAATATTCATAATTTGTAAAAACGGGCACTTCACAACTACTATTTAACTACTGACATTTTACAGACTAAAAGAGTTATGCTTATATTTCTCATTTTTTGTGTGCTTATTCATTTTGAGTTCCTTTTAATATTCCTTGATTAGTGTAAGAGATAAAAGATACAGAATAATATGCCCAGGAGAGGAAATAACAGTTTACTCTGTCTGATTATACTATATTCTATAGACAGTAAAGTACTCAGTGATAAAAAATTATTCACTAGTATACTATAATTTAAGTTAGGTTATCTACTGATGTAATTTGTTCCTAGAAAAGTCCTTTATTTTGACCTGGTGATTTTGTGTAATCGACTTTCACTTAAGCTTCACAACAATAACTGACACTAATAGAATTGGGTTTATGGAGATAAAGAGGAAACGGATCCTTCTCCCACAAGCAACCAGTGTAACAGAAGGTACACAATCTAACTTGTGAGTAAACAGAATTGTGGAATGTCCAATACTGGGGTAACAAATTCTCTCAAAGCTGGGGAAATAAAGAAAATGACACTTTAACCTGTGTCAAGCTACTTCTCAGCTAAAATCCAAGTTATATTCACACTGAAACTATGAAAACACAAACAACCCAGGAAGCACAGGGAGGAAATTGATTGGCATACTGTAATTCCCTGCCTTCCCTTTTGCTAACCCTTCGTGGGCATTTTCAAGGTGACTGGCAGGACTCAGTGAAATCCTCAGCCACATAACCAGGCTATTAATTGGCCAGGAGGAAGAGTGAAGCCCAAGCTTCAACCTCAATAGTTTAAAGCTCTAACAAACCAACATCAATTAGCACAGACACAAAATTTTGATATTCTTTAGGTAACACAGAGTTTAAATCTTTCTTTCTTTCTTTCTTTTTTTTTTTTGAGATGGAGTCTTGCACTGTCACCCAGGCTGGAGTGAAGTGGCACAATCTCTGCAACCAAAAAATGAGTGATCTCTGCACACTGCAATCTCCACCTCCCAGGTTCAAGTGATTCTTGTTTCTCAGCCTCCCAAGTAGCTGGGATTATGGGTGCGCACCACCAGGCCTGGCTAATTTTTGTATGTTTAGTAGAGATGGGGTTTTGCCATATTGGCCAGGCTGGTCTCAAACTCCTGACTACAAGTGACCACCTGCCTCGGCCTCCCCAGGTGCTGGGATTACAGGTGTGAGCCACTGCACCCAGCCTAAATCTAACTTTCTAATGATTTATATCTTTTGTTATGAATGTTAACTAAAATCTTAAAACATTTTGGGGCTCTCTGTTTAATATTTTAAAGCACTTATTATTAACTTTACTTGAGTCATGGACTCCTTTGAGAATCTGATGAAAAATGAGGAGGATATCTTCTTTCCTGAGAACTGCACACACATGTGAGCTGACACGTGGACACTTTTTTTTTAACCTACGACTTGAGGAGATTCACAGACAGCTTCAGACCCTAGGTTAGGAAATTTGGATTTTCAGAGAGAAGGCCACAATTTCCAGTGATCTTTCACTCACTGATGCTTCAATTTTACATGTGTTTACTGAAGACCATGTGTTAAGGCACTGTACTAAAAGCTGTGTGGGACACAAGGAACTATGGAATCTGGTTCTGGCAGTGGAGAATCTGACCGTGGAGCACACACAGGGTGAAGCGGCAGACACCGTCAACGTGGCTGCTCCGGAGCGCCTCTGGGATGCCCGTTTCCTCCTTGGTGATTTGGAGTCCTTGCCATGACCCCACGGTGTGGGGAGTGCGACAATGAGAGTGAACAGTACTTGCTTTGTAAGTGGTAAACCACGGTGCAAGTGTTAGCTGTTGGTTTTATGAAGTCAAACTTGCTTTCCTGTTTTGAGAGCCAACCATTGAGTAGTAAACCAAAAATTTATACCAGGAAAGTGAAAGTGAGATGGCAGAGGATTAGTCAGAAACATCCATAAGGGTCTTCTTAATGAGGACAGAAGATCACTTAATCAGGAGTCTGCATACCAAAAGCATCCAGTCAACTGTTCTGAAAAGGTATTTTAAAATGATGATCCAATAAGAAAGAAAACTGCCAAGGTAATCATTGAAGAAGCATTTGCCACTGTAGCATGGAGCTGTGCCTGTGAGTTTATGAAAAGTGTTATTTTAATTTCCATTTTCAGGTAATCTCAGATATTTCTGATATATGTAAAATGATGAGCTATTCATGTTTTTATAGGATATATAAACAAACTAAAATTAAATACATTAAATAAGTGAAATGTTTATGAGGCATAGTCACTTCTTTCTTATACCTCTCTGGTGTTAAAATATCAATATTCTTTTGGAGTGAAGCCATCTAAGTCTGAAAGTGTGGTTAATCTGGAGCATGTCAGCTACTAGACAGTCAAACAAATCATATTCAGTTCCAAATGCATCCCACAGAAGATGGCTGTGCTGGGGGTTTGTCTTCTCTTCCTCCTAACTCTCTTCATCCTAACTTAGGATGCTGAAAGAAACAGTGAGGAAGGCCTGGGCCTCAGACACACTCTGGTTTGAATCCCAGCTCTGCTACTTAATGACTGTGATGCTGGCAAGTCACCTCTTCTGTAAAATGATGATAACAATGCCTCCTTTGCAGGCCTAAACAAAATGAACAAGAAAATGAGTGTAAAATGCCTGGAACAGTGCCAGGCAAATAGTAGTGAGTCAATACAATGGTGGCTGCAATAGTGTGCACTGATGATGCCATTTCCTCTGAGTAAATTGGATGCATGTATCCTACAGCTACATAGCACTGTTTTGCAAAACACCTTCATGCAGATGTCATTTGTTCCTCATGATAAATTTCTGAGTTTTGTGCAAGTCTTATTGCAACCTGTGAGAAAACAATGAATGACAGATGTTCACTGATTGGTCAAAGTCACACAGTGTAGAAATAAGAAGTGGTCCAATTGAAAACTGGAGTTTGACAATATCTGATATGTCTAGCCAGAAAAGTATCTTACATTATCAGCATCTATAGGTACAGTGTGATGTTCAAGCCCAGCTCTATGAATACTGTAAAAATTCAAGAAAGAGAAAAAGAGAAGAGCTATCTAAGAAACATGAACGTATAACTAGGAGGCAATCAGTCTCAGGAGAAACTTTAGAGTCTAAGAAAGAAAAGGAAGAAAAGGAAGAGCAGGCAAAGAGGTTTTTGTTTAATTTCCAACGGCAATAGAAAGAACAGCCCTGTGAGCGGAAACCTGTGTCCTCACCGAGGGCTGGGCTTACAGGGACTAGAAGAATGATATTTACGAAAACAGTACAATAATGTGTCAAAGTATACATGCCCTTTTGTAATCTCCAGAATCTCACGCGATTTTCAGTTACTGTTACAAGGAAAATGAAGAAGGAGACAATGAATTGAAGACCATAATCAAAACCTAATGCATGAGCTGTCTCTTTTTTAACCCCTGAGGGTAGGACAAGGAAGGAATATGCTAAAGAAAAGAAAAAATATGTTCCTTATAATTGGAAAGTGTTTGTAGTATGTGTGGAGAAATTCTGATGCACATAATTTCCTGAGTCCTTTCTTTTAACCCCCAGAGAAAAACATCGCATACCCCTTCATTTGAATCTGCACAGAAAGAGAAAAGGCAAATTTCAAATCCAGAAGGGGCCAATACAGGATTTCACTGGGTACTGGAACTGCATCCGACAATGGGTAGACATTTTACAAATTCTACTTATTTCTTCAATTAAAGTAAAAAACGCTCGAACAGAGATGCAGAGGTCATTCACTGAAATTTGGGGTGTAACATCATCTCCCATGGTACTGGCTTATCTAGACGGAGCAGAGCACGGAGGAGCGTAGGTCCGTGGGCCATGGTACTGGCTTATCTAGACGGAGCAGAGCACGGAGGAGTGTATGGTCGTGGGCCATGGTACTGGCTTATCTAGACTGAGCAGAGCACGGAGGATTACACATTCGTGGGGATGGGCATATGAGAACTTTGAAAACCAGCTGATGACTGCGGAGGAGGCCTGGCTGAACAGTTGGTCAGGGCTGGTGATGACACCAAAGGTAAAAAACAAAAACAAGCATGGACTCAGGGTCTCTTCGCTTCCTCTCCACTGTTCTGTAGGTGGTGGCTTGTCAGCAACAACTCGTTTCTAGAAAGAGAGTTTTATTGAAAATACTACCTCTGTGTTCCTGTTTAATATTCCTCATGCTCAAGCTGAAATGGATATTTCAGAGCAAAATAGCAGTTAAAAAGATTACACAGGAAAACTTTTGACTGTCATTAGCTGGAACCAATATTGTAAAATCATATTCTTACTTTGTGAAGGACAGAGCCCGCTAATCCCTATTTGCAAACATTAGGCTCAAATGGCAGGGTTAAAGCAAACTGCAAGGACAGGGGAGGCTCTTGGCAAGGAGGGTTTAGATGATGAAAAAAGGCAGCAGAAATTCAAGGGGAAAAACAGAGCATGGCCTTTATATTTTATATGCATTCAGGGCAGTTAGAAAATGCACAGATGGTCTCTCTCTCTCTCTTTTTTCTTTTCTTTTTTTTTTAACTTTAAGAGAAGTCTACTATTTGAGAGAAATATCTACATTATTTGGGTTAACCAAGGTCTTTCTCAATAGTTATGATATTCCTTGAAAGTAATAGCATCTACTGAAGTAATAATTCTTTAAATACAACTCTCTTCTCTTAACAAGGTTATTAACAAAAGCTCTGACTGTTGCTTAGAATGTTTAGTGCTCAGCAATGTCAAAGTGTGACGCATGAAATACACGTTTGTGCTAAATTGTTTCACAAAATGGTTGGGGATGCCTGGGGACTACAGTCCGCAGAGTGATGCTAATGGAGGAAGAGGGCTGCACTTGGGCAGGTGCGCACATCAGAGGGAAATCTGAGCACATGTGGTGTGACAGCTTCACAGTGGGCCAGAGAAGTGCTTGACTGGCTCTGAAACAGGCCTGTGCTGAGCAGCATCGATGGCTGTCGGATGGACTGGCCGAGTTCTCCACTGGGAGTATCTGACACAGGAATTCTAACCGTTTCACTCTTGAGAGGATTTGCGAGGAGGAATCCACCATGGAGGTAGTTATATCTTATTCCAAGAAGGAAAGAGTTAATCAAGATTTCAGTCTCCTTGGGAAGCACCCAGGAGAGTGTCACATGAAAGGGTAGAGACTTGTTTTTAAGAAATATCAAATCCATTAACAGTTTATGAGCATCTCAGGCTTCAAACATTTACTATTGGGTCAAAAGTTCAAACCACTATACACTGTACATTTTTGAAAAATAGGAACTAAACTGGATTTTGAGTAGTAGCTTCAATTTAAAGCAGAGAAATGACAAACTAGTTGAAGCCAACATTAGAATGACATACAAAAATTAATTAGAGAAAATCTTGAAAGAAGAAAGTGATGGCCATTGTTGCTCCTTAACAAATTCCCAGAGCACTGAACACATCACAGGAAAGGCCTTATACATAAATGAATCAAAACCATAAGAATTCTACTTCCCTCATCTCTTTTCTTAGCTGTAATGTTCATGTCAACATAGCTGCAGAATAAAGGACAGTACATTATCTGGTGTGGAGAGAGGTACTGTCTTCGTAACTCACTTGTATCTCATCACTCACATGTCACAGGCCAGCCTCCCCCGCTGCGGAAATCACAGCATCTATCATAGGATCATCCTGCATCTGTGGGGGACACTCCGAGCAATGAGTTGATATGAGATATGGAGCATATCCCACAAGGAAGAGGGGCAGGCTCTCAGATGAATTATGAGGGTCATTCCTTCACAGCTGGAGATAGTTTTCGTATTTTATAAAGCAAAACATGAGGCAATCTCTCACTGTTATTAAGGTGGATTAGGGCCCATCAGCATCCCCAAATGATGACTGTGTGTAAATGTGCAGACACACAGACAAACCTGTATATGAATGCACACACTCGTCCTTCTGTCTGTCTCACCAAATATCCAGCAAAGATGTTTCAGGCTACAGTCACATTGAAAACATATGCGCAGAAAGGCATGCTAACTCATGTCGGGGTGGAAACGACCTGACCCGAGCTGAGGAAGGAGTAGCTTCCAAAGCTCTCCTCTGTGGTTATAAAGAAGCAAACTTTCATCAGTCATCACTGCAGTCATCTTCACCTGCCACTCTGAATCAGTGTGGCATACAATTTCAGGGATCAGAAGACCGGAGATTGAGGAGAGGGAACTGAGTTTCAGAGAGCCGAAGGTGGCTAGTTCATCCGAGGCAAGGCCAGGCTGACTAGCGAGGAACGTCTTTGGGACCAGGCAAATGACTGCCCATTCCAGGGGGAGTTGAAGGGGGTGAGAAATTTCCAAGTGGAGCCTGCTTGATGGCTTCCTGTCTTTGGCTTATTCCGAAGACAAGTCTGTTAAAGACAACAACTTAATAAAATCTGTAACAGCTAATATGATTGATAGGAAAAGTAATAATAAATCAAGGACCCACAAATGAAGTTCTTCAGAAATATCAAGCCTTCTAGAGAAGAGCTGGAGAATTACACTAGCAAGCGCATGCATGGCTGAAGGTGGGGAGTTTTATGGGCAACCTTGGTAAGACCCCACTACTCATCTTCTTTAGTCATACAACATCTTCCTGTCTATCTGCGTAGTATTTGGAGATACTCGAAGAGCCAAAACTATGCAAATATTAAAAGACAAACACTGCATAACCACCACCAATTCTACAGGGTGGCTGCTATAGCTCAAAGGCATCTTTGAGTGTCTTAGAGAAAGGTGCCTTTTCCTTTTACTCTGTTGAAAAACTATATTAATATGTTGATTCTTACGATAAAACACTTTCCTGTCACTTGCCAGAAAATTGCCACAAGTATACAAACCAAGGATGTCTGGAAGAATGGCACTCACACTGGACATGATGTGCTTGAACCCACTATACTTTGAAGCTTTCCTGACCTCATGTTTAGCAGGGGTCAAAACACATTACTTTGAAGCCTGTGTATATAGAGCGATTTGCAGCTGGCCTGATGCCCTGCTCCAGGGATCCAGGGATAGAAAAAAGGCAGTGTTTTGCCAGATAGTTTCCATGTCGCTGTGAAATGAAATGAAAGTTTTTTTGTTCTTCCTCTAGAAACTTCTGTGGCTTGGAGTTCAAAACACGGTTCTTTGAAATACAGAGAAATTATCCTACATTTTTTCAAAAATATGACTAATAGATGGCTGTCTTTACGTAATAGTTATTCTTTCTTCAAGTTCTCTAAATTCTCTAAAATGAACTCTTACTCTTTTCTGTCTTTATTGTGAAAAAAGAGAAGTTTATTTTTGAGAAATAAAAAACGGGGAGATGGGAGGTATGTGGGGTTTGACGATAACATTCTACTGAGCAATGCAGTGGGTGTCCTGTCCTCTCCTGTGCTGTGCTGGCACAGCCTCTGCACTGCCACCACTGTGGAATGACTTGAGCAGCCAGGATGAGCCAGCTGGACTCGGAGGCTCAGTGACTGCATCAACCTCCAACGAAAGCCATGACCGTTCAGCATCTGGAGTAGACTATACACCAGGATCAAGAACACACAGTTTTCTTAACTATTCATGGGAGGGCAGTGAATAAAGACCATTTCTATTTCCACTGAGTGTGGAAAGTCAGAGGACAGTTGCTGCCTCTCTTTGAACAAACCATGCAAAAATACATAGAATTTTCATTTAAGATTTCATTAAATCTAAGGCATTGCCAAAATCACAAAGACTTGTGTCCCACACAGAATTTGTGGAATATGAAATCCTTGGTTTTCAAAAAATGGTCTGTGGGGCCAGGTGTGGTGGCTCACATCTGTGATCTCAGTGTTTCAGTTGGCCGAGGCATGGAGATCACTTGAGGCCAGGAGTTTGATACTAGCCTGGGCAACAGAGCAAGACTTTGTCTCTACAGAAAAAAAAAAAAAAAAAAAAAAAATTAGCTGGGCATGGTGGCACGTACCTGTGGTTCCAGCTACCCAGGAGGGTCACTCTGAGCCCAGAAGTTGGAGGCTGCAGTGAGCTATGATCGCACTACTGCACTCCAGCCTGGGCAACAGAGCAAGACCCTGTCCCTAAAAAAATTAAGAAGGTCTGTGGGCATCACTTGAGAGTGAAATATGTGGACTCTTAGGCTCTGTTTCAGATTTACATCATCGAAACCTGCATCTAAGTATATTTTCAGAGCACTGACTTTGTTCCCTTCTATCTGGGCACTCAACTTGCCTGCCCTGAAAGACCATTAAACAGGAAATGCAAAGATATATGGGTGAAGACCGACACTCTTCTCCCCCAAGATCTGCCAAGTCCTGGCGGAATGTGGCCCAAACCCCATCAACTAAGGAAGCAACAACAAGAACACCTGTAGGCCCCAGATGATAGATGAGGTGTTAGATAACCATGAGTGTGAAAACAAATGGCTTCAGACACTAATTCTAGGCACATTTTACCCTGTAAAATTCGGCATAGTAATAATAAAGCCCCTCACTGATGAATGCCTACCGTGTGCCAGGCACCATAGAGGCACGCTCCATATCCCTGATCCTCACGCCAGCAGCAAAACAGGTTACACGGCTCCTGCTGGGTGGCAGAAGACGTGGAGGTGAGACGCACTGCTGCGCCTACATAGCACAGCTCCCATGCAGCCTGGAGAGCCTGTCCACTTCAAAGGTAATGTTCGTTCCACTATCCCACACTGCTGCCTTAATGTTCATGTTGCTACGGAGGATGTGTGATACTTTTTTAAATGTGGCGATTCTAGAAAGAAAACTATTTCGCTTGCATTTTTATGTTATTTCTATATTTCTTCTTGATATATTTCCAAATTTATTGCTGAAGGCTGAAGTCACTTTGTTTTGAAAAATTAAGAAAATACACACGCACACCAGCTCCATCTGGAGACTCCACTCCAACAGTGTGTGTTACACCATCACTCTGAGGAGAGTTTTCCGAGATTGTAATGACATCAATATTTCTAGGAAAAAGGAGAATGTTGAGCAAGTCTCTGCTCCTGAAATGCAGTTCTGTGCATTCAGCAGTCATGTGTAGGGAACAGAACTCGAGTTTAAATTAGATGATCTTTGGATGAAATTCACATTTGTGGAACACTTTCTTCTTCGGGGGGTGGAGGGATAGCAAGAGGGTATAAAGCACCTTCTCCATTATAAAACACAAACTGTTCTCAGCAGACGGCTCACCATGAATAACGAACCAGGGAATTAAAAGCTTTAAACCTGTTAAAGAAGCAATATTAAGTTTGGTATAAATATAGCTGAAATAATCCAGACAGTTTTATGACCTTACACCCCAAATAAAGGTGAAATGCTGAATTCTTTCCCGAGAAATAGAGGTAAACACAGCTAACAGATGGAAGAGCTGAATGGAAATTTCAATAAAGAGGGCCACAAAGAAGCATTTGTAAGCTCAGGGGTGCATGCATTGAAAAAAGAAGCTGAAAAATGGAACTTTGTTTTATTTTGATAGAGTGCCAAAACAGTACTGCATTCCTTAAAGAGCTGAATAAAGGATCGAGTTAGACTGGCCTTCTCAACACCTCACGAAAAGCCCCCTTGGGTCTCATTTTGCTGGGATGACTATTTATATGACAGGTAAGGGAATAATTCTGCTGGATTCTGTTACACTAGGGCCTCTGTGACCCCTAGGTCAAAAGAGCAAATGCAAAAGTGACAATGTGGATAATTGCCTGTTTAGGATAATGGAATACTGATTGAAGTCAATTATTATAACACCTGAAAGATAAATGAGCTGATGTTAAAGGTTCAGTGGAGACAGCAGACGAGTGGAACGGCAGGCACTGTGCTGAGGAGTGGCCAAGGAACTGTGGAATTCAAGAGCAGGGGGCAGCCTTCCTGACCTGGAACTTACTCCAACCTGGAGTGTTCCAAGATCTAAAATAGGTTAGTTTGTAAAACATGCCATAAAACAGAAATTTAGCCCAATGTCCCAAACTGCAGGATTAGAGTAACATTAGTTAACGTGGCCCTCCATTAATTTTCACTATAACCTCTGAAGGCCTAGACTTGCCCCAAATCCATTATTTTTGTCTGTCACTGGAGGGAACTTTCCCTTCCTGCCAGCCAGGAAAAAGCCTGCTGACGTTTGCAGCTCAGACCTCAAAGCTCGTCGACAGCAGCGGCCTGACCAGTGTGGGCCAGGACTGTACCAGCTCTGCAGTCAGAACTTGGCCCTTTGCATTTTCTTGTTTTTTTTTTTTTTTTTTTTTTTTTTTCTCTTACAGCAGAAATATGCCTGAAAATGTTTTTCCAACCCCAACACCCCTGCTGCCCTCCTGGTTCAGGTTTCTTCTTGCTGTGCCTGGCCCTTCAAAGGCCTAGCCCATCATCTCGCAGTGCTGGCATGGCCTCCCATGCGGTTCCCTGGACCAGTCCTGGCTGGGGTGGGAGTGAGGAGGGAGCGCTCAAGTGGGGGCCTCAAGAGAAATGAGCTGCCCTCATCTACAAATCAGACCAGACGTGATCACCACCGTCCATGTGCCTCTGGGTACGGGGACAGCTTTCCTCCAGCAGCCCTCTCAGGGTCATGCTGGAGGACTTTCTGTCCAAGGCTCCACTTACTGGAAACTTTAGAGGAGGGTCTTTCATCCCCCGAATGCTCCCCTCTGAGCCCAGGCCCAGTTCTGACCATTCTAGCCCAGGACTGCTCACACGGCCTCCTGGCCAGGGGGAATGGTACTGCTTCTGGAGCTGGAAGGGCTCCTGCGGTATCCTGATGAATTTGCCGAGGCCCAAGGTCACAGATCAGGTGAGTTAACGGCCTGAGACTCTCCCCGGGCCCTCTGCCTCCAACTGCCACCACAGATAAAGGTAACTTTTACTATTGAGTAGAACCCTGTGTGAATTGAGAAGCTTCTACAGACAATGACTGTGGAAGGAAAGTTTTTGATAGAGTCTGCGATTTTCCAGCGGGCAACAATGCGTGTGACCCCTGCTGAGACAATCCTCATCTAATCCATGAGCATGAGCATGCGTCTGTGTGAAAAGGAATGTTGTCTGATAGGAAACGACCACAAAAGCGCCCTTGTGTTTCCCATCCCCTCCCAAGAACAGCGTATAAGCAGCTGCATAAGCATGACTCAATCATGGATGCGAATGTGTCCCTCTAATTGATAGTGGCAAAATGAAAAGAACACTGACCAAATTCAATTTCTTTGTTAACTGATTGAAGGCCACAGATGTAACTGAGCTACGTGTCTGTGTTTCGAGTGCAGAGCTGAGTGGAAGTCGGCCCTGTGACTGTCATATCAACACGTTTTAGTGAACAACAGACGCGGCCAGGCTGGTACCAAAACTGCTGAAGAGAGTCACCTTTCCCAAGTCCTGCCTCGGCTGGCTGAAGGCCACCAAAGGGACAGTGTGGTCCAATTCTGAGTTTAGTCTTCTGAGGGCATGTCCCACCCAACAGCTCTCAGGCCAGGAGCCATAGTGAGCACGCCTCACTAAAAGCGGGGAATGGACGCCAAACTGAAAAAGAGCAAAGTGAATCCGACACACTCCCTCTGCGTACAGCCCATCCCTGGCTTAGATGTAAATATACATGCTGGCAATTGTGTTTGGTATATATAAGTAAAAGTTTTGTTTTCTAAATAATGATTTCTAATCCTTTGGAAATGTGTGACTTCAGGCAAATCACTTCTCCAGGTCCCAGTCTCCTCATCTGTAAAATGGCGATAATACTACGTAGTGCCACAGAGACTCTTCTAGGGGTTAAATTACAGTACCTAGGATGGTACGAGACACACAGAACGTATTCAATAAATGGCAACTACTACTGTTATTATGGGCTGCTCATATAGTGGCAACTGCGTCCCCACAGCTTCCCGGGAGCGCTTCCCCTGCTGGCCTGGGAGAGGAAGGCACGGCAAGGCTCCACCTCTATGCCCATCCACAGCACCAGGAGCCTTCTGGTCCTTATAAACCCTCTCCTTCCCCTCCTGCTTCCAGCCTCTCTTCCTGCCTGACGAGAGCGGGGCTGCTGGGTGCCAGGCCCAGAAGCTGCTCCCGCACTGCTCTGCCCATTCTCTGCCCAGGTCCCGGTAGCATCAACATGCAACGGCTCACTGTCACCTCCCCAGGCTGCAGGTTGGGTTCACTCACGCCATCACAGGAGTTCTAGCGCTTCGTGAGATACCAGACTCAGAAGAACTTTGCCATCTTGTTTTGCTTTGTTATACACCAAGGTCATGGTTCCATTTAATCAGAGAGACTGAACGGTAACTGTAGCTTGTATTCACAAGCACAAAGCCCGGGGAGAAATTTAACATGGTGCAGAGGTTGCAATGCTGCGTCATGTCTCGAGACCTTTTTTTTTTTTTCCCCAGGTGTAAACCTAAAGCCATCGTATCAAGGAACCAAACTTAAACTTTAAAAACTAGAACCAGATTTCCCTTCTACTTTTCCTTTCACATCTCATTCTGAAAACAATTTGAGTTTGAAGAATTGTCTGTGGGGAGTGAGTTTTTCTCTGAAACTGTTGCAGTTGGACAAAAACCGATCTGTGCTGTAAAAGCATCAAATTCACAAGCACTGTCGTAAGTGGGGAATCACATGATTGCAAGATGAAGGAAATAGAGAAGGCACATGATAGCTTGCTGGTTAGAAAAAGCTCTTTGCTGACCAACAGTAAGAAAATGGCCTTGTGTTTCAGGGAACCAAGGCAGGCCTCCTGAAGGGGTCTCTAGCCCTGCCTGGCTCCCTGCCTTCGTGGTCCTTCCTCCAGGTGTCCTTGCTGCTGGTTCAGGTCCCGGGCGAAGGACAGTCAGAATGGGCTGTGTTTCTGCTGCTGCTAGTGGTCCTTGTCCAGTGTGCAGACCTGCTGCCAGGCTCCCAGGCTCTTGCTGCTTATTCTCGCTGGGTGGGTTTCTGGTATTGTGCTACTTTGGGCCCGGCCTGGACTTCTAGCCCTCTGCTCCTCAAGCTGACTCTGCTGAGCCCTGTGCCTACTTCCTTGGGCCACTGCTCCCACTGGGCCTGATGAGCCCGAGTGCCCGCGTGTGGAGGCTGAACTCTAGGGCCTACTCCCCTCTGCTGTCTCCCTGCCACCCTCACACCCAGATGGGGCCAGCTCAAGTCAAATGTGGTGATGGCTCTTCCACGTGGCCTTGGGCCCTCTGAATTGTCAGCTGGGAGAATAACATCCCGCTGGGAATATCCTCTGAAATGAACCCTGCGGGTCGCGACTTCCTTTCCTTTCAACTTAGTACTGAAAGATGAGTCACCAGATTCCAATATTCTTAATGGTCATGGGGCCTTTGTAAAATTTTATAGTATTGTAGGAATAATAATTTAGAACTGGTGCAATCCTCTCAAACCACCTTTTTTTTTTTTTTTTTTGGCAAAAGCTGAGTTTTAGAGAATCCCAGCTGTCCTGAAATATTGATGAGCAGGGGTAAAGTGGGCTAACTTCAAACACAAATCCCGGTCCCTACACCTCGCCGCCAAGTTCAACAGCCTGCACAGCAACAGGCTGTTGTGCTTGGATCAAAAGGACCTGAGAGTCTTGAAGCTTGAACTACAACTGATTTTATTATGAGTAAAATTAATTCAATGGAATTCTATTGAAACTGCATGGGGGAAAGAGAATTTGACCCAGTTTAGACCAGACTCACAGAATTTTCTCCAATTCTTTCATTTACTACCTTATACCAACTTAGCCCAAAAGATATTTCTAGCAAAAGACTCAGTTACATGTATTTTAAAAGCATGAAGGAAAAATACAACACCAAACCAATAAGCCTAAACATAGTTAGAGTCACTGTTTCCAGATGCCCGTAACCGAACACACTCATCTGCACTTCACGCTCCGTGAACATTCGCTTCCTTATTTATCTTGAGTAAGGACAAACAGATAACATTTTTATTATCTCATCAGAGGCTACAAAAAGCTTCCAATCCTTAATCTTTTAATATCTTTCCAGTCCAAGCCTTAAGACCAACTTTGTTAGGACTCACAAAATCCTGAATTTAGAGAAAAAGGGACCATCATCAAACGTGAATTCCGTATTACCCATAGAAAGAGGAATGCTCTTCATAAAGAGACTTTGGATAGAGATGCCTCATGGCTAACTGGCTAATTTTTAGAGCTTACTGATTTTAACTCACTCTTGGCAAAGGCAAATATTAGGAAACTGTTAGGAAGGGATAAGTAAGGGTGAAATGAGAACACAGATCAAAAGGAAATAAAACACTTATAAAATAATTTTACTAAATGTCCATTGTGGGCCAGGCACTTCCCATACCTGGGCGTGGACTTGTCTAATTCTCAGAATAACATTGTAAAGGAGGCATTATTATTTCTCTGTCAAGAAAGGATCACAGAGGCTGGGTGTGGTGGCTCAGGCCTGTAATCCCAAAACGTTCGGAGGCTGAGGTGGGAGGACTGCTTGAGCCCAAGAGTTCGAGACCAGCCTGGGCAACACAGTGGGACGCCGTCTTTACAAAAAAAATTTTAAAATAGCTGGGCATGGTGGCATGCACCTGTGGTCCCAGCTACTCCGGAAGCTGAGGTGGGAAGATCACTTGAGCTTGGGAGGTCTAGGCTGTAGTGAGCAGAGACCACGCCACTGCACTCCAGCCTGGGCAACAGAGTGAGACCTTGTCAAGGAGAGGAGAGGAGAGGAGAGGAGAGGAGAGCAGAGGAGAAGGTTAAGAAACTGGTATCACAGGGGGAGTAACTGGGGAGCTGAATCCTGAACAAGTTATTTAACATCAAACCTCAAACAGGATATAATTGCTCAACTTGAAGCACTCTGATATCCCTTCCTTTAGGAGATCTTGCTCCTGAGGCTCCACGGGGTGCAGGTGCAAGTCATGGGCTCTGATATTCTAATAATCTATTTACTTGGGTACGTCCCACAAAATTATACATCCCTTGAGGTAAGCATGGTGCTTTCTAGACCACTGGATCCCTAATGCCTGACTCAAGTATGAGGCCAACACTAAAGTCAGGATCCACACATCAAAAAAAATCCAAATGGAGAAGCATGTTTCTCTCATTGTTTGGAATACAGAATCCGAATAAAATCTGTGAATCAAAATGATAAAATGCACACTGAATAAACTTAACCTTTCCTTTTCCTTAGGAGAAGCCATGATGTTTTACATAGGTAGTGATAACATTGCTACAATAAATACTTGGCTATTTTAAGAGGTGGTAATTTTATTACTACTGAAAATACAAGGTAGAGAGAAATTTGAAAACATTAAGTAGGTATAAGCTATGACAATGAAGCTTACTCATTCAAATTAATAAGCTTCAGATACACATACAAAAAGGCCATGAGGCTCTTTGTACTTAGTGACAGAAATGACGTTGAGATATGAAGGTTACTTTGGGTGACTCTAAAGCCCTGTCCCTTGCCCCTGGGTCTATGCAAGTCCTGGATTTTGTGATAATTCAGTAGGTTGTGACACAAGATGAACAAGCCTAAAAACACCCCAAACCATGAACATGTCTCAACTTTAGTTAAGGCCCTAACAGCAGTAAAAAAAATTAGGAAATTAAATCTGTTGCAATAAAAGTAATATTTTCTATGTTATAGGTGGGCTATTTATTTTTATCCATTTAAAAAGATTTCTGAGCATAATAATATGTGACAGAGACCTGAAAAGTCAGTTTGAAAATCTTGACCAACCTGGACCTGAAAAGTCAGTTTGAAAATCTTGACCAACCTGGTGAAACCTTGTCTCTACTAAAAATACAAAAATTGGCCTGGCGTGGTGGTGGGTACCTGTACTCCCAGCTGAGGCGGCTGAGGAAGGAGAATCACTTGAACCTGGGAGGCAGAGGTGGCAGTGAGCCAAGATTGCGCCACTGCACTCCAGCCTGGGCGACAGAGCGAGACTCCGTCTCAAAAAAAAAAAAAAAAGAAAGAAAAAATTTTCGTACAACTCCCTCTCTTTCCCTTGCCTGAGGATGTTCGGTTTGCCTGATCCCAGGACTACCCAGTGTGGGAAGGAGAGCAGAGGCGAGAGCCAGGGGGGACAGAGGAGACAGCAGATCTGGCTGGATGTCAGAGCCAAGTCTGGGGCTGAGAGGGATAAAATGAATCTGGAGACATTTGGGGAGATGGATGGTAGAGAAACTTTCAGACTTACTGCTCTGGGTCATGTGATTGACACCCCTATGCCACTTCTAGAGACTGCAGAAGAGAATAAAACCATTTTCCCATGCTTCACAGTGAAGCTGGCTTATGCTTCTTTTGGATGGAACACTGGACTAAGGCTGACCACCCAGCAGCAAGCTTCCTTCCTTTGCTTACATGTAAAGTGCACTGATGTCATTCTCCAATCTAAGACTGTTATGCCTTTGCAGATCTGACTGAAGGAGCACTGCAGAACACCAACAATTGCACAATTAATTGAACTACTGCACAATTAATTGTGAACATTACTTTCATTCATAAAATGTGAAGAAAAAGTAACTTAGAGAATTTTCAAGAATAGTTCTGATGCAAAAACAATCTGTGCTATAACAGAGTTTTCTCAAAGGATAAAAGGTGGCTTTTTAGTCTAATAGGGCAAGGATCAACATAAAACTGCTGGATAAAGCTATAGCAATACCTTAAAGTCTAAGAAGCTGACCCATTATTTTCTAGCAGAGAGTTACATTACCCAAACAGGGTTATGTATATTTCATGAAGCTCTTTGTCCTGCTATAACACATCTAGGTGGTTAATAATTGAAATACAAAATAAAAATGTGTGTTTTTTTGTGCTCTTAATAAATCTTCAGCATGGAATGTAAAAAATAAAAAAGAGCTCTAGATGGCAGGTTAAGAAAAATTCTGACAAGTAGCAAGAACAAATTGCCTTAAAATTTGGTAGCTTAAAACAACCGTTTTCTATGGTCATGAATTCTTTGGGCCAGCAGTTTGGACAGAGGTGTTGTCTGGGCCCTGAGCTGGGAGAGTCCACAGCTGGCAGCTGTACTTGTTGGAAAGGTCATTCACTCCTTGTCCGGAGGTCAGTGCTCACCTCCAGGCCCTTCCATGCAGCCCTCTCCATGTGGGCTCCCTTGGGCACCCTCCCAGGACAATGACCAGATCCCACAAGAGCAAGTCAGGAGGAGCAGCGTTGCCTACCACACCCTGCCTCAGCACCAGTGCTGTCTTCTCTTCATCCAGGCAGCCATGACCGTCCTGCCCAGCATCCATGGCAGGGAAGGAGGCTCCGCCTCCTGATGGGGGTAGCAAGGCTCTGGAAGAGCATGTGGGACTGTAATGCTGTCGTATTTAGAGCATAATCTGCCGTGGTGGCTTGTTAGAGTTCATCTCTGTGAGCTTCAGAAGGGCTTGTTTTCTGCTCACCACTCTTACTCCCAAGAAGTAAGAGGGTGAAAAATGCTCCCAGAAATAAATTCAAATGCAAGTGCTGATGGAGGAGGTGAAGAGGCTCAGCAGAGATGGTTCTTAGTCAGAAACTTTAAATAGTAACGAGTGAGATGTTAAATATGACAGTGGTAAAGGAAAAAAAAAAATTCACCTAAAACCAGTGTGCTACTATTTCAGTGTGATGTTCCAGTGCTGTCTGAGAATTTGGAGAAGGTGAAGGTCTTGGAAAGTCTTTCTAGTGAAGTTCAAGGTCATATAATGTATGCAGAATGATGTGATTTTAGTAACTCCATAAAAATGTTGTCTCATTTACAGTTCAATTCAGTTCACCAAAATTCATTAACTTGCAGACATCAATGAGGTTGGTAACTATGATCCAGAAAGATGGAAATGCAATGCCTCAGTAAAAAGCATCCAGGAGGTCTAGAGCCTTGGCTGAGGGAAGCAGCACAGGAAGGAGGGTCAGCTATGGGCAGGTACCAGTAAGAACCAAGGCCAGCAGGCCAGGGAAAGAGTGGGACTGTAGCCTCTGGGAGCAGGACGCAACGACTTAAGACGAGGCCCCTCGCACAGCCTCGCAAAAGCAGTAGGGGCTTCATGGGCAGGAGGAGGCCTCAGCATCCCAGGCTGAGGCCACATACGGGGGCCAAATGAAATGAACGCTGGCCCTGAGTGTGTGATGGTTCAGGCACTGCCTGGAGTGGCGCTGGGCAGTCTCCTCCTTACAGACTAAGCACAGCAGAGGCCTGGAAAAGTCTTTGGGCTTGGAAGCTTGAAGCAACGCTGCCCACACTCCTCGGAGCCTGGTTTTGGTGGTGACAGCAGGAGCTGTGGCATCTAAATGAGACAGCTGCATAGCAAAATTATTAAAATTAAGGAAATCTGTCAGTAATTTGTGGCATTTTTTACCACTGCAATAAGTTGAAAACTGTGATTACACTGGAAAAGAAAAGAACGAAAGAATGACTACCAGTTACTCAAAATGTACAATGGAAGTGAGTGAGCTGACTGCAGGACTGTGACCAGGAGCCACCTCACACATACCTAGAGTCTCCCGCCACTCTGCCAGCGCACGTACCCGCAGCCAAGGGCCCATCAGCAAGCTCAGCCCCGCAGCCACTCATGACTCTCCAGACTCATCTGTGTCAAAACAAAACTAAAGTTTCCCACTTAATAAAAGCGAAAGGCTAATAGACTTGAACATTTACTGCATGTTTTGGGGTATGCCTTAATCTCTCCCCTGGCTAAGCTGCCATCATATAAATCAGAGCCGTGAGTTATCATTGTTCTAGTAGCAATAAAAATAATAATAAAAGCACTGTGAGGTCAGAAAATGTCAAGACCAGTCAGAAAAATGAGCGAGACATAAAACAAAGTATAAAGGACCAGCTAGGTTCGGAAAAATTCAGGTACTGTACCTCCAAGTGTGCTACAGCAGGAGGTAGCTGCCACTGCTGTTTTATTTAATGAGTCTCCACATAAATTCCAGCTGCTAACCATGTGATAAGTCCATCTCAGAACACGAGAGGCCCCGTTCACTATCGGTGTTCAGTTCTGGCTGCCATTAATGGGAATTTCACTTACAGTAAGGGAAAAAACAGATCTTGAAATGTTCTGTTGGATTTAAGTTGTTAGCTTTTTAATTTTAATATTAATTGGTTTGACTCTTTTTTAAACAACAAAATTAATATGCAAAGTCTCTTCATCTAAATACAAGAAAAAGGAGGGCGAACAAGTCCTGGATACTTGAAACATTTTTAATGTGAAGAAGGTGTAAAAACATTTTCCTGGACACCAAAGACGGAATTCAGACTGCAGAGTAGAAACAGCCCACATAAATTTCATAAACTGCCTGAAATGAGTAAATATAGAAAAGAGGGGATTTTGTTTGGAATATATTTTGTGGGGCACACACACTTTTGTAAACTTTTTAACCCTAAGGTTTTGGTGGCAAATGCATCATTTTTCAAAGAGGAGTGTGTACAGGACTGAAATGTGGACCTCCGCCTGGTGCTGGAGGCGCGGCTAGTGGGAGGTGGCGTGGGAGAGTGTGGAGAAGGCAACCCGAGACAGGCAGACTGGGAGCCCAGACCTGCCACTGCCCACCGTGCAGCCTTGGCAGGTTGCTCACCCTTGCTCTCAGTCGCCCAGATGTCAAATTGGAATATTAACGCATGGAGGTTAGACAGGCAATGAGGAAAGGCTTGGCAAGAAAGCCAGAAGCAGGCACAGAGAGGAAACCATGAGTCACAAGTAAGGGAGACAGAGGCAAGGATTGGGAGCCGACCAAGGCCACAGTCGGGAGGGCGATCCAGAGTTCAGACCAGGGAGGTGGAGGAACAGGCAGGCTTGAAGAACGCAGGGCAGAACTGCACAGGTAAAGGATGTCTTACGTGTACTGTGTACTCCACCGGATTCTTCCATTTCTTCACAATTAAAAAGCAATGGGACAAGAGTTAAAGGGGGGCAGTAGCACACGAATGGTCTAATTTGGGGGGCATTTTTGTTGGTTCCTAAGAGGCATGCGTCAATTCACTCACAGGCATTACTATCCTGGGGTTTCCTAGCAGAAATGTCTGGGATGATCTGCTTGGAAATAGTTACAAGAAAGAGGTAGTTTCTGATATTACACTAGCAATGGAAGGGGAACAATAAGGTCTGCAGGTGATGACTTCATCACTTCAGATAAGAGAAAAAGAGCTTCTGTCGGAATTCTCCTTTTTCACAAACCTATAATTTAGGGCTAACCTTCAATCTAGTCATTAAGAAATATCCAAGTTTCTCAAATGCTGGAATTTGGCTCAAATGCTGTTAATGGAACTCTGTGTTTTAGGTCAAATAATTTTAACTCTTTCAAAAGCCACTTGTTGGATTTTAGTTACAATAAAAAAAATTAATTAACTTAGATTTCTGGACACCCTTTCATTTTCCTCTATGCGTTAGTGTAAAACTGCAAAGCCATTCTTCTGCTACCCACCTGGAGTTAGGGAGTGACTCTGCAGACTGAAGGGCACTATCCCCAACAAGGCAGCCCTCACTTCGGGCACCAGCCACAGTTTGTGGGTCCCCAGGTCACGTGCACTTACAACCGACTGGTTATACACTTGAGGGGTCTCCACCTTCAGTTTGATAATTGTGAGGATGACTCACAGAACTCAGGACACAACAGACATGTAATGACAGTGCTATTAGAAAGGATACAACTCAGGACCAGCCAAATGAAGGGACAGCAGGGGATGGTCTGGGAGGCCCCCAAAGGCAAAGCTTCCATGTGCTCAAGATGCATCACCCCCTTATTACATCAATGTGTTCACTACCCAGAAGCTGCACTGCCCAGAGATTTTACTGAGGTTTCATGACATAGTCATGACTGACTGAACCACTGGCCGTATGCTGACCTCACTTGACTCAAGGCCCTGACTCTCTAAGCCCATGGTTGGCTTATCTAGCATGGCCAGCCCCTACCCTGAAAGCATACAGGGGCCCACCATGAATGACAGAGACACTCGTATTACTTACAAAATGCCAAGGATTTAGTCTCCCTCCTAGGAATCAGGACAAAGGCCAAATTCTTTATTATATAAGTTAGATAGAACTCGACAAAAAAAATATTGTTTCCTTTTTCTTTTTTCTTTTCTTTTTTTCCTGACAGGCTCTTGCTCTGTTACCCATGCTGGAGTGCAGTGGTGTGATCATGGCTCCCTGCAGTCTCGACCTCCCAGGCTCAAGCAATCCTCCCACCTCAGCCTCCCTTGTAGCTGGGACCTCAGGTGCAGGCCACCATACCTGGCTAATTTTTCTGTATTTTTTTGTAGAGATGGGGTCTCACTATGTTGCCCAGGCTAGGGCTGAACTCCTGGGTTCTTGTGATCCTTCCAGCTCAGCCTCCCAGTGACGGGATTGTGGGTATGAGCCACCACGCCCAGCCTAAAATTACTTTCTATCTTACTGCTGGTAACATAGCTAAATATTATGCCAGCATTTAAAGAAGTGGCATATAATCCCACTTCTGTTTAAATAATATCACACTTATATTTATGAGCTTCTATCGTTTGTGATCCACTTTGCTATATTCTATCATTCTTTCCCCATCTTGTATTCATAAAGATACATTTTTCTGTTCTTAAATACATGACATTGCATTTATTGCTATTAAAGTTCTTATTATTTTTGATGAAATGCTCTCACATTGTCAGAGTCATCCTGAAAACCTCACTCTTTCTGTCAACAATCTTATCAATCCTACTTACTCGGCGAGAAATCTAGAAACAAATGGTCACACTCCAGTATGACAGCTCAGAAAGGAATTTTCAGTATTTAGGGCTTATTAGACAAGCCCCTCTTCTCAGAAAGAAGATGAGCCAATAATTAGCAATAATAATAATAAGAGCTCACAATTATTGAATGCCTCCAATGTCTCCATGGGAGTTAGGCATGGTCTTACAACAGCCCAGTAGGGCAGACACTACTATTTTCTTTATTTTATAAAGAAACAAAATGAAATGTAGAGAGGCTGAGTAACTTGTTCAGATTCACATAGAAAGTGGTGAAGTTGGCTTTTAAAACTCTGCTTTGACTCTAGCACCTAAACTCTTAACTGTTGTTGGCTTACCTACCTGTTTTAAAGGAAACAGGTAGGTAAGAATTTCATGAGGCAAATTTTGCATGAAGTTTCCAAGTTTTCCAAAATATCAATGTTTTCTATAGTTTTTCCATAGTAGTTATATATGGTATATATAGTTTTTCTATAGTATATGTAAGTATAGTAGTTCCATATAGTTGTATGATTTGAATTTTCATTTATATCCACATGTACCAAGGAATATATGATCTTCAGTGAATACCAATTCACTGACAACAACCGTGATACTTAGGGATGAAGTGTAAAGAAGTTCTGCTGCTGCCTCCTTTACCTCTTGTGGTAGGCTGAGTAATGCCTCCCAAAGATGTCCATGCCCTAATTCCTAATCAGTGACTATGTTACCTCGCATGGCAAAACGGTCTTTGCAGATGTGATTAAGAATGCCGAGTTGGGGAGATGATCCCAGTCTAGGTGGACCCAATGTCATCAAAGGGCTACAAGGCAAAAGGTCAGAAGAGAGAGAAGGTAAGTGATGATGGAAGCAAAGGAGATATGTACTTTGTAGGCACTAGAAAGAGCCACAAGCCAAGAAATGCAGGTGGCCTCTAGAAACTGGAAAAGGCAAAGAAACAGATTCTCCCCTAGAGCCTCCGGAAGGGATGTAGCTTTGCCAGATACTTTGACTGTAACACTCATTTGGACTTCTGATTCCAGAACTGTAAGATGATAATTTGTGCTTGGCTCAGTTTACTTGGGCTGCCAATACAAAATACCTTGGACTGGGCGCTTAAACACAGAAATTTGTTTTTTCACAGTCCTGGAGGCTACACTTCTGAGATGACACTACCAGCATGGTCTTTTTCTAGTGAGGACGTTCTTCCTGGCTTATAGATGGTGGCTGCGTTCTCACTGTGTCCTCAATAGTGGCGGGCGGGGGAGAGCTCTGGTTTCTCTTCCTCTTCTTATAAGGACGCTAATCCCATTATGAAGCCCTGGCCTCCTGAAATCACCTAAACCTAGCGATCTCCCAAAGGCCACATCTCCAAATACGATCACATTAGGAGTTAGGGCTTCAACATACGAATTTTGGGGAGACACAATTCAGTCCACAGCAGTGTTGTTTTAAGTCACTGGTTTTGTGGTAATCAGGGAAAAAAAGGCACAAGTATGGCTTGTTCCCTTCCTCCTAAATGGAATTAACATCTTATTTCCTGTTCCTAGAATACAACGTGCATTTTGGTGTTTTTAGTAAAGATAAAAGCTGAATATATTTTTAAACTTTACTACTGTTTATAATGTACAGTCAAATTACATGGTTTTAAATGAATTTTTAATCTAATCAAAACAGCCTATATAAGTAATATGAGAAGTCAAATAGTGATGAGACTGATAATAAAAAACAGAAATCTCTTGTTTCTTGCTCCTCCCACCTTGCCAGACTCTTCAGAGTCCTCTTTCAATACTTATAGTTTGCCAAATGATGTGTCTGTTCTGTCACCTCCTGATCGATGTATTTGAGGAATTAACTACTGACTTCTTATTACAGTACTAGGGAATTTTTAGCATATGTGTAAACTTTCAAACTCACTTCCCCTCTACAATTACTTCTCAATTTTTGGTTAAGTCTATATTCACAGTAGCATTATTAGTTTCTATATGAATATTATTTTCTTCAGGATCAGCTAGTATAACATGATTTCATTCCTTTCTTTGAATGAGTAAAAACTGGAAGCATCCCTTTGAATACTGGCACAAGACAGGGATGCCCTCTCTCACCACTCCTATTCAATACAGTGTTGGAAGTTCTGGCCAGGGCAATAAGGCAGGAGAAAGAAATAAAGGGTATTCAGTTAGGAAAAGAAGAAGTCAAATTGTCCCTGTTTGCAGATGACATGATTGTCTATTTAGAAAACCCCATCGTCTCAGCCCAAAATCTCCTTAAGCTGATAAGCAACTTCAGCAAAGTCTCAGGATACAAAATCAATATGCAAAAATCACAAGCATTCTTATACACCACTAACAGACAGAGAGCCAAATCACGAATGAACTGCCATTCACAATAGCTTCAAAGAGAATAAAACACCTAGGAATCCAACGTACAAGGGATGTAAAGGACCACTTTAAGCAGAACTACAAACCACTGCTCAGTGAAATAAAAGAGGACACAAACAAATGGAAGAACATTCCATGCTCATGGATAGGAAGAATCAATATTGTGAAAATGGCCATACTGCCCAACATAATTTATAGATTCAATGCCATCCCCATTAAGCTACCAACGACTTTCTTCACAGAATTGGAAAAAACTACTTTAAAGTTCATATGGAACCAAAAAAGACCCCGCATTGCCAAGACAATCCTAAGCCAAAAGAACAAAGCTGGAGGTATCATGCTACCTGACTTCAAACTATACTACAAGGCTACAGTAACCAAAACAGCATGGTACTGGTACCAAAACAGAGATATAGACCAATGGAACAGAACAGAGCCCTCAGAAATAATACCACACATCTACAGCCATCTGATCTTTGACAAACCTGACAAAAACAAGAAATGGGGAAAGGATTCCCTATTTAATAAATGGTGCTGGGAAAATTGGCTAGCCATAAGTAGAAAGCTGAAATTGGATCCCTTCCTTACTCCTTATACGAAAATTAACTCAAGATGGATTAGAGACTTAAATGTTAGATCTAAAACCATAAAAACCCTAGAAGAAAACCTAGGTAATGCCATTCAGGACATAGGCATGGGCAAGGACTTCATGTCTAAAACACCAAAGCAATGGCAACAAAAGCCAAAATTGACAAATGGGATCTAATTAAACTAAAGAGCTTCTGCACAGCAAAAGAAACTACCATCAGAGTGAACAGGCAACCTACAGAATGGGAGAAAACTTTTGCAATCTACTCCTCTGACAAAGGGCTAATATCCAGAGCCTACAAAGAACTCAAACAAATGTACAAGAAAAAATCAAACAACCCCATCAAAAAGTGGGCAAAGGATATGAACAGACACTTCTCAAACGAAGACATTCATACAGCCAACAGACACATGAAAAAATGCTCATCATCACTCACCATCAGAGAAATGCAAATCAAAACCACAATGAGATACCATCTCACACCAGTTAGAATGGCAATCATTAAAAAATCAGGAAACAACAGGTGCTGGAGAGGATTTGGAGAAATAGGAACGCTTTTACACTGTTGGTGGGACTGTAAACTAGTTCAACCATTGTGGAAAACAATGTGGCAATTCCTCAAGGATCTAGAACTAGAAATACCATTTGACCCAGCCATCCCATTACTGGGTATATACCCAAAGGATTATAAACCATGCTGCTATAAAAACACATGCACACGTATGTTTATTGCAGCACTATTCACAATAGCAAAGACTTGGAATCAACCCAAATGTCCATTAGTGACAGACTGGATTAAGAAAATGTGGCACATAAACACCATGGAATACTATGCAGCCATAAAAAAGGATGAGTTCGTGTCCTTTGTAGGGACATGGATGCACCTGGAAACCATCATTCTGAGCAAACTATTGCAAGGACAGAAGACCAAACACCGCATGTTCTCACTCATAGGTGGGAACCGCACAATGAGATCACCTGGACACAGGGCAGGGAACATCACACAAGGGGGCCTGTTGTGGGGTGGGGGGAGCGGGGAGGGATAGCATTAGGAGATATACCTAACGTAAATGATGAGTTAATGGGTGCAGCACATGTATACGTATGTAACAAACCTGTACGTTGTGCACGTGTACCCTAGAACTTAAAGTATAATAATAAAAAAATAAATAAAAAACAAACAAAAAAAACCCATCCCCTTTCCGCACCAGGTATAACCGTCAGATTTTTTTTTTTTTCTTGGATTAGTTTTCCTTATATATCACTTTCTCACATACTCCAACTCTATATAACACACGCCAATGTAAGTTTTCTTTTTCTTTTTTTTTTTTTTTTGAGATGGAGTCTCGCTCTGTCTCCCAGGCTGGAGTGCAGTGGCCAGATCTCAGCTCACTGCAAGCTCCACCTCCCGGGTTCACGCCATTCTCCTGCCTCAGCCTCCCGAGTAGCTGGGACTACAGGCGCCGCCACCTCGCCCGGCTAGTTTTTTGTATTTTTTAGTAGAGATGGGGTTTCACCGTGTTAGCCAGGATGGTCTCGATCTCCTGACCTCGTGATCCACCTGCCTCAGCCTCCCAAAGTGCTGGGATTACAGGCTTGAGCCACTGCGCCTGGCACCAATGTAATTTTTCGTACCTACAAACCTGTCAGAGAACTTACTGCTTCCTTTTTATTTTTCTCATGGAAACATCTCTCTTGAAGGGATCGGTGTTCAATACTGTTTGTTTCACCTTCAGTATTGATCGTTTCACCTCGACCTGCTACTGTTGTCTGCTTGGGATTTCCTTTGCTGTCATCCTGAGAATTCCCTTCTCTCCCTGTGTTGGATCTCCTACAACTATTCCTGAATACTACACCTTCATTTTTCTTGATTTATTCCCTTGTTTTGGTAGAGTGTATCTACCAATAGCTTTCTCAGAAAAGTACGTGGAGGATAATTACATTAAAAATGATACGTGTTTGAAAATGTCCTTAATATCTTGACTTGGTTTAGAATTTCAAATTAAAAGTCATTTCCAAAATTTAGAGGGTTTTGCTTTACTGGCTTCTTATTCCAATATTAATAGAATGCCACATTTACTCCTGACCATGTGTCTGAAGCCTTTACAATCTCAAGAATTATATTCTGCTCTAGGAAATTTTCTTCACATACTCATATGATAATTTCCTTATCTTTTCCGTCTCTCACTATGAAATTCTTATTAGATGTTTTCACTCTTCAATATATCCGCTAATTCCCAGATATCTCATCTTCATCCCTTTCTTGATGCCCTTTCCCTATCTATACTCATTCCAATAGTGATCTCTTCTAGTTTCAACAAATGACTTCTTCAGGTTTCCTCTGGCGGCACCATGGGGCAGTTTCCTGGGTCATAAATTCCCCAATGTCCTGTGTTCTATGATACTCTCAGAACCCATGATAAAATGATGATGTATTTGTGAGGTACTTCTCTACTTCAGGACGGCTTTAGGAGCCTATGAGGCTGTTCTAGGGATAGAGACAGAGGTTAACATGAGCTTAAGAGTTCCAGCTGACTTCAGAACAGTTTACAAGAAATTCAGATAAACTTATAAATTCCATTTCCCTTTAAAGTAGGCCTCAACCAGGGTGGGAAACTTTAAGTGACCTCTTTCAAGAAGTTCAGGAAACAAAAATCTGACTTATTACCTTTAAGATGTCCATGGACTTGATGAGTCTGCTTTTATGTCAGCGAACATTATCAACTCCAGGACACCTGGATGTTTTTGAGCCACCGCAGGTGGAGACTGGAGTGCCTTATGTACTGAGGTGATAGATATAGTTTATTGTGAAGGCAGCTAATCTTCCTACTTTAAAATGACAAAGGAAGTCAAAAGCCACGTGGAGGATAATTACTACCCTTTTTCTTCATTCTCTGCAATTTTATGGTCACCTGGAATTCTGGGTTTCTCATTTTGCTTAGTATTCCTGGAGAACCATAAATTCCCTGCCAGTGTATCTCACATCTCAATGTTTCTCCCAAATGTCTAAGACTTAAACGAACAGAAAGTTTGATCAGCTTATTGCCATAAATGAAGACATGTTTGTACTCAGTTTAAAATATAATGTGCTTAGGTCTAATAGGACAAAGAGTCCCCAATAATGGTAGCAGTGGAATGATGGAAAGGGCTTTACACACTGACGTGGGAATAACCTCACTTTAAGTGGACAGGAGATGGAGACAGATACTTCTAAACAAAGCCTGGGTCACTGAATGATTATCCCAGGAGGATGAGAAAAAAGAAACAACAAAATATAATGTTTGGATCTATATGAGAAGTTTATCCTAACCTTTTGAAATCAGTTTACCAGCCACTTTTCCAATGCCCTATCAACACCTAGCGAGTTCTTTCTTCTTTTATGGTAAATCCATGAAGATTTCCAGTTAAATAATTGCATTCCAAGTCCCATTTACTTCTGTCTACTCTACTACAAATATTTCTCTACCTAAGATATTCTCTAAAATAACTTCACTGAGGGGAAAAAAAATAAACTTGGAAAATTGCAGCACCATATATAAACCACTGAGGTGGTACAAAACACTTAAATAACCAAAGACACATGTATATTAGCAAAAATCACAGCGAAAGGAAACTGGGGCATTATATAGAAAGCTGGGTGTTTGGTTGGTGGTTGAAACCATGGTAAGTTCTATGTCTAGGGACAGAATTTGAGGTCAAATCTGGTACCCAGAAGCCGCAGGAAATGTACCAGCCTTAGAGAATTTGGCCTCAGTTTGACTTCATACCACAGTAGGGTTAACACTATTGGGTTGATCAAAACTTCCTATCAACTCTGAATATTAATAGTGATACCCAAATCATTTTATAGATTGATTGAGAGCTACCTATATTTCTTGACAAGACCTTTATATGTGTACTATTCGGGAATATCATTCTTATCCCAAATACATAAAAATCATACGGAACCTCTGAAAAGGAGACAGATGGTCCATTCTAATTAAATTTTAAATTAAATGTATTTAAAATTTAATTTACAGGGGTGAGCCACTGCACCTGGACGATGATATCCTGAGCAATCTAAAATGAAGCTGGGGCCAGGTGTGGTGGCTCACCACTGTAATCCCAGCACTTCTGGAGGCTAAGGTGGGGTGGGCGATTACTCGAGCCCAGGAGTTTGAGACCAGCCTGGGAAACACGGCGAAACCCTGTCTCTACAAAACAAAAGCAAAGAAATCCCCAAAACCACAAAAATTAGCCAGGCATGGTGGCACAGGCCTGTAGTCCCAGCTACTCTGGAGGCTGAGGTGGGAGGATCACTTGAGCCCGGGAGGAAGAGGTTACAGTTAGCTGAGATAGCACTACTGCACTCTTGCCTAGGTGACGGAGTCAGACTCTGTCTCAAAAATAACAACAATCATCACCATCATCAAAAATGAATGTATTTTCATACATAGATTTCTACACGCTACCAAAGACTCTGAGGTACAGATTTTTTGTTTTTTAAGGAATTCCTAGTTATACCTAAAACCCACAAGGCATCAAAATTACACAATTGCATACACTAGTCTAATGGCTAAAATGACTGTATGGCATCTACTGATTTTCCTTCTGAATATTCATCCCTTTTCCCATATAACTGTATATATACATACAGATATATATGCATATATGCATATATTTCCCTTAAATCATTTATTAGGAAGAGTATCTATGCATACCTCATAAACTATATTTCCTTACTGGGGAAAAATTAAAAGGTGAATGAAACATTACAGATTTTAAAATGATAATCAAACAATGAGAAATGGGCAAATCAGGAGGAAATATGCTTTGAATTCAAATAAAATTTAAAGATTAGGTCAAAACAGGAAGTTCACATGAAATGCTTCAATGGTATAATAAGCTTTGCAATTTAAAGAACTTGTAAATCAATGTTCTTATTCTGAAAGCAGTTCGTTCACATGAACAGTCATCCACATTTCAGTGAACTCAATTTAAACATCTCCTTCATTTTAAAATATGCAAGAAACATTTTCAACAGGACCCTAAATAAGCACTCAGATGAATGCTAATAATTTATCCAAAATATATAACCTGCATATTCACAGTGACCCAATAAACAGTGAAGCCAGAGATTGGGGGAAGGCAGGGCCTGGCCAGTTCTCTTCTCTCTACAAACTCCACCAGATTAGCAGGATGTCTATATCAGAAAAGAAAGTGGTAACCAGCAGTGTGGCTTTGGCGGAACGAGTTCCTTTCCCCATGTAAGCACAGGGTTGTGTATCTTCTCTATTCAACAATCCCCACAGGACCTAGAGGGCTCTGCAGCTGTGAACTGTCCACAGGGCTCTGGGGAAGAGATCCTGGAATGCTGGCTCTGGAAGTCCACCCAGTCTCACAGTTCCTCATAGGCTTACCGAAATCTGGGATCCACAGTCATTATATCTCAAGCAGGAAGACATGTAAGAAAAAAATGTATGTAGGAAAAATGTATGAAACTTGTCATTTTTCAGTAAGACAGATCTTCAAAACATAGGATAAAAAATGAAGCTGGTCCAGGTTATAGACTACTCTTAGTATATTTTCAAACCCTTGTGGCACTTTGAAAAAACACAGATTCTCAGGACTCATGCCTGCAGATTGCAATCAGGTACACTGGAGAGGGACCCAGGACACTCTAATGTTATAAAGCTCCCCAAATGCTCATAATGATCAAGTCATGTTTGGGAGCTCAGATTTGATGCTGTTTTGGAAAATTTCCTTGGGATAATATGACTTCAAATCACAACCCTCAGAGTTTATTTCAATCTTCTAATATTGAACTTCTACATACACTTGCTCCGTTAGCAACATAATAATTCACTGACACCCTCTCCCTTCAGTTAAAAATAACAATCATAAAATATTAATTTGCTGTGTTTTCCATTCACATGTTCACTTTTAGTAGCAAAAAACTTGAGGAAGCGGAGAACAAGCTTCTTCCTTCCTCGGCACTTAGGAAAGATCTAGCTCCTTCAAACTGTAGTGATGTTTGATACACTCATCAGATGCTTTACCCATTCCCTTACAGCAAGTCAGAAAAAAGTGACCTTGATTTAGTGAGGAATGTTTATTCAAATGGCTCAAAAATGTAGGAAGAATGGTGTTACTATATGCACAACAAATGATCACTAGATCATGACTGCTGTGTGCTCAAGCAGGGATCCCTAACACCCAGGCCAGGGACCAGTACCAGTATGTGGCCTGCTAGGAACTGGGCCACACAACAGGAGGTGAGCAGCCTGCGAGTGAGCATTACTGCCTGAGCTCTGCCTCCTGACAGATCAGCCGAGACATCAGAGTCTCACAGGGGCGTGAACCCTACTGTGAACTGCACGTGCGAGGGATCTAGGTTGCACACTCTTTATGAGAATCTAATGCCTGATGATCTGAGGTGGAACAGTTTCATCACGAAAGCGTCCCCACCCCCGGTCAGTGGAAGAATTGTCATTCAAATGTTATAGCTATAGCCTGCTAAAAGCACAGTGTCTCTGGTAAACTCCACGTGTTAAAAAGGTAAAAAGAACTCTCTCACTTCCCTCTTGAGCTGGGTCATAAATATTTTAACAGACTTGTGTCCATCTACGCTGACTTTCTATGAAACTGAAAGCTCCTCTCAAGTAAGTGTTTTGCAATGTTTTGATCTGTACAATGCAAAACACAGTGGCAAGTACATGTCAGTATTGTCATCGTCATCAGAGTTACTAACATGTTAAAATATTCACAGTCCAAAGCATTTTACACACACTAATGTGTTTAATTTCCCACTGGAATCCTATGAGGTAAGTATGAATGTTATCTTCATTTCACACAGAGAGAAACTGAGGCACAAAGAACTTAATAGACTTGGCCAGCATTTCACAGCTAGGAAGTCTGGCAGAGCCAGTATCTGAACCCAGGAAGCTCAGAAATTATGTTCCAAAGGGCACCATTCACATGAATACAAGGGAAGGTGTACATTTGTGGACCCCAATGGACACAGCTTGGAGTGTCCTCTATAATTACCAGATCCCATGCCTTGGCCTATACCACGACAGGTTTGCTAACAAGTCAAGGTATCTGCACTTTGATGACAGACACTTGGTCTCTGTTTGTTTCAGTTTTGGCTCTGACTCATTTTTTGGTTCTAATGCTAGGAATGTCACATAGTTATTTCCCGGTTTTATATACTCAAAAGTACTCCTGGAAAACATCTTCCTGCAATTCTTGAACAAAGGAGTCAGAGGACACAAAGTTTTCACATTTTTCCAGTTTTGGTTTCGATCTCAGTTTGTACCAGCTTCAGAAAAGCACTCATTCCAAAGTTCTAGAAATTTCATTAACTGGGACTGCATTCTGAAGAACAACCTTGCTTAAATTTTGATTTATGAGTTTACTTCTAATTCCAGAGCGCACACACATACACACACACACACTGCTGTCTTAAGAGAAAAGTTCTAAGAATTTAAAAGCTATCATTGAAAGATGCAACTCCACATTGTTACGATTTCCAAATAAGTCACTGTACTGGAGAATTTTAAAAGAAACCAGATTTTTAAAGAAATATTAAGAAACTGTTTCTGTACTGAGTTCTCAGATAAGAGCAGAACCTGTAGAACCACTGAGCCTTGTGCAAACCTATTGTGTGGGTGGGTCTGGAAGAGCATCCAGGTTTTCTCGTAGCTGGAATGGGAGTGAGGCCCATGTGGAGGTAGGAGCATGAGCCTCCTTTGGATCTGAAGGCTCTGTAGTTCTGCCTACAGCCAGCCATCCACTGAATCTCCAAGAGAAGGCAGAAGCCATCCCTTTTCTTGGCGTATTACTTGTTTGGGAGTCCTCCAAGTGAATGTCCCCTAAATGTCAAACAGAACCGAGCACTATAAAGTTCTGTTTTGCCAGTGCCTCCCTTGCAATCAGATCCCATTTTCTGGTTTTGGCATCGCATACTGCTGGAGAATACGAGACAGCTTTGTTGACACCTACACCGGGCGTGTGAACTGCAGGCTATGACACATTGGTGGCAACACAAACCTGCATCTTGCTTGCTTCAAAACATACTTCTTCCTTATGGGAAGTACTGGAACACAAATAACTTAGAATCCCCCCAACTTACTTCTGTCAAACATAGGGTGTTCTGGGCCCGGTCCATACTTCATGAGCCAGCAAAGAGGCATTTTGATCACTACAACTTGTTTTTAAATAGGAACTTCCAAACCTTTACTCTTGCTGATCCCCAGGATATCGTGTAGGTCAAAGATGAGCAAGGGAAGGGACCAGAGCCAGGGAGCTGGGCTGGAGGTGGAGTAAGAGTGGAGAACTGGCCATGAGGAGGGTGGAGGGTGTGGGTGGGGAGGGAGCCAGCTAGCCCTGCGCTTCCTGCTGGCCAAGAGTCCCCTGCCCCCTCCTTCTTTTCCCCTCAATGTTCAGATAATAAAAAACAGTCTCTTTAAAACATCCAATTTATTGTGGATTTAATCCCTAACGATGAAAGTGACTGGCCCTGATATGCCGGAGTAGATGGCATATATCTAAGAAAGCCCAAGGCTTGGCAACACGGTGCCTTTTGACTCCCAGCCACCTGCCTTTGGTCTAGTGTTCTTTTTCAAGTTGTGATACCTCTGATGGGAGTAATTTTTACATGGGAAAACTGTGATCAAGATATACTTTTAAGTCTGAAGGTCTTCATTATTATCGAAATAGGTGAAAGAAGATGAGAAAATAGCACTGTGCTTGTTCTTCCTTACTTTTTAGTCACATTCTAGAATAACAGAAGTCAAGAAAGTCCAGGAAAAGAAGGAAGGCAAAGCAAGGAAATCAAGAGGAACTGGCTGAGGGGCTGGGGAGGGAGGGAGACTCCAGAGATGACTCTTGATATATGCATATGCTATCCATTTAATGCTGTATGTTACCACTCACACACATTGTTGATTTCACAGCTACAGCCTACTAAACAAATTGCGTCCTTTATTCCTAGATACACTAATTTTGGGACTCCCTCTCTGAACAGACAAGAAAACTCAACCACTAATTCAAATACCTCCTCACATATTTATATCGGTTGGAGATTTGTTTAGATTAAGAAACTCTCCAAGGGTTAAGATAGTCGGTCATTCATACCTTAATGTCTTTTTTTAAAAAAACAAAAATCCCAGCTAGCTGCAATGGTCTCAGTGATTCAGAGCTTTGCAGTGAGGAAGAGAGCAGGAGGCCAGGGGAAAAGGAGGCCAGCCTTCCCTTCCTTCCTCCCACCTTGACCAGGGCTGCTTGATGATGCCCATATGGTGGTTGGCCTCTGAAATTCTTCCTTCTCAACAAGGTCTCCTGAAATAAAATTTAGGTTTCCAAGGTGAATAAGGTCTGGTTTAAGTAACGTGATATATGGAAATAAAGAAGCTTCCGATTCTGAGAACCTGGTTGTGAACTCTGGCAACTCCAAACACAGGTTGTATTGATATTGGTGAGCTCCTTCAACTCTTTAAGTCTCAGTTTACGAATTTGTAAAAAGTGGATAGTAACACCAACCTTTCTCAGGAGGGTTAGACATCTATAAAAAGGCAGCAGAAAGTTCTTATGACTCCTACTAACATCCATTTCTTTTTTTTTTTTTTTCTTTTTGAGACGGAGTCTAGCTCTGTCACCCAGGCTGGAGCACAGTGGCATGATCTCAGCTCACTGCAACCTCTGCCTTCTGGGTTCAAGTGTTTCTCCTGCCTCAGCCTCCCGAGTAGCTGAGACTACAGGAATGAGCCACCACACCCAGTTAATTTTTCTTTTTCTTTCTTAAGTAGAGATGGGGTTTCACCATATTGGCCAGGCTCGTCTTAAACTCCTGACCTCAAGTGATCTGCCTGCCTCAGCCTCCCCAAGTGCTGGGATTATACATCTATTTCTCTAGGGCACTGCACAGTCATTATCAACTCCTTAGCCCTGGGTGAAGCAGGCATAGCACAGCAAACAGCTACAAGAAGTGTGGCCGGGCGCGGTGGCTCAAGCCTGTAATCCCAGCACTTTGGGAGGCCGAGACGGGCGGATCACGAGGTCAGGAGATCGAGACCATCCTGGTCTACACGGTGAAACCCCGTCTCTACTAAAAATACAAAAACTAGCCGGGCGAGGTGGCGGGCGCCTGTAGTCCCAGCTACTCCGGAGGCTGAGGCAGGAGAATGGCGTAAACCCGGGAGGCGGAGCTTGC
>NC_045438.1:166585008-166590868 GCF_002776525.5 Piliocolobus tephrosceles | reverse complement strand
AAAAAAAAAAAAAAAAAAAAAAAAAAAAAAAAAAAAAAAGAAGTGGATGTGATTCTGCCTCTGAAAGCGCAGAGGTGGGCCTGGGCCTCCAAGAACGGAGTCACACCGAAAGACGTCAAGGTGCTGAGTAAACTTCTGGGAAGAACTGCGGGAGGAGCGAGCTCTGGTTACTGGTGATTCTTGAAGAGTAAGTCCTGTCTCAGGGTCGTGAATGTGACAGATCTCCGTAGCAGGCAGCTGCCACTTCACCCCTGCTCCTGAAAAGTGACACTCAGGGCACACAATCTGCTTCCAGGTGCTCCCTGGAGCGCGACTGTGAGGACTTGTGACGGGAACAGCCTGCCCAGAGCCGTAAAATGTGCTTCTTCTGTGAGACCTGCACCAAAATTACCTTTCAGGAACAGAGAAATATTCTGTGAGGAAGCTATGTAAGGTGGCCTCTTGAGGAAGGGGGCACAAGTATAAATTTCCAGTTAGTTCGTGTGAGTTTCCAAAGAAGCAAGCTACGCTCCTTATAGGAATGAGAATCTTGCCTTGTTGGAGAATAATGAGTACATAGATATTTGTGATTGTTGTTCAAGCTGCCAATCCTGGTAGCTACTCAGTAGATAAGTAATTAGTAACAGTTTTGTTGGACCATGAGTATCAGAGATTCATACCCTTTGAACAGAACCTTAATACAGCAGTAAAGGTTTATAGCTGTAGAAAGCTGTCCAGCTGGAGTGGAGGCAACCCGCAACATTTTCCATGCAAAACCCACTCACATGATGCATTCCCCGCCCCACCTCACTCCCGTCGGAGAGGCAGGGCAAAGGGAGCAGATGTTTGCACGGGAATTTTCCCAGGGCTTAATTCAAGAAGCTAAAACAGTGAGCACACCTGAGCAAATGAGGCCTGGCTCTGGCAGGCAGTCCTGGGCAGAAGCCCCACATTTTTCCGAGACTATGTTTTCCACACACAGAGAGCCATAGAGGGTAGAAAAGAAAGGCATTTTCAAGCTTGAACGTTGGAATTCTATTCACTTGCTATACTGTTTAACTTTATCAGCTTTCATGAGGGGACAATGAAGAACTATAGTAATTTTTAGCTTGTTGAATTTTGTGGTTTATTTATTTACATCTCAGAGAAAGACTTCATCTAATGCTACCCTCCCATCCCAAATAAAAATGGCACTGGACACTATAATGTTGAAATAGTCACTGACCTTAAAAGCCACTGTCTCAGGCATTGCCAGTAACAAAATTTGGACTTGGATATTTAAACAAATTGTATTTAATAAAGGCCATATTTGCCTAAATAGAAAAACTGAGATGCAGTACTACCTAAAGTGAAAAATGTTGAAAGTTTCAGTAGATTATTCCAATGTAAAATAAAATCAGCTTCTTAAAATACTTGAACAGAAGTACAAGTCTTCATTTGAGAATTTAAATTTCATATAAATTAATACTGTCCTAATGAATGCACAACTTTGCAGACACCAGTTAGTTCGGGATCTTGTATACAGTCGCTACTCAATAAATATTACTTGACCTGAAGGACAAGACAGCAATCTGTGAGCTCAAAAAATAATAATAATAAAGTTTCTACACAGCAAGCATTTTCTATAATAGGCATATCTCAAACTAATAGGCAGGAAGTATATTTAAAAAAATGTTTTTGCTTTAGGTCTAAAAGATTTTCCTTTCCAACTATAAAACAGCTGAAATCATGTATCCTCAGCCCAACATAATTTCACGCCTAATTGATGGAAATAGAATACCAAAGGCCTCTGAAAGGGAGAGGGCAGGCAGGAGGGGAAGGATAGTGTGACATTAACACAGGGACCTGCTCCGCTGTTGTCTGGCAGGAGGGAGGCCTGGGCGAGTCTGCCCTACAGGGCGGCACAGTGAGATTCCAGCAAAAACATGTGTTATGCAAGGAGGAGGGGGTGCTCTGCTGAATGAACTTACTGTTACCTTTTTCCCCCTCGAACATAAGTCTTCTTTTTCCTGATACTGTCTGAATTTGAAACATCTAATTTAATCCATTGGAGGGCCAGTCTTCCTTTTATTTCCTGTCTGTACTGAAGCAGTCGCCTGTTTCAATTACGACTTTCTCCAGCTCCTACATTTCTTGTGCTCCAGCTGGCTCAAAGTGCACTTCCTTGGAAGGTAAAATGCACTAACTGTGCTGATCGGAGACTGATAGCTGGAGAGCCACAATATTTAATAGCTGCGCTGATAAGGAGGTTTAAAAAAATCCATTTTTGAGCCTAAACAAAAGGATATTATGTAGCTGCATGTTCAATTAAGATCTAGTTAAATTCTTTTTTCCCATTATGTGGAACCTCATGCAGGCAGCCGACATAACTCATAGTGTTATGGCAAATTTCATCGGCACTGTACGTTTGAGAAATGTTTCCCTCCTGCTTTTCACTTAGTTACTGCTGATTTGGGACCAGCTTGGTGCAATTATTTCAAAGAACAGAAATGTGGGATTGATACGGCATTCTTGCAAAACCTTGGCTGGCTAAAAATAAGACTGTTTTGTAGTCGAGAAGGCAAAAAACGTCTCTGGGCTGTAAACACCAGTCAATGTATTTCTTTTCTGCTTTATGAAAACCACAATTTTTTTTTCTTTTTTCCGTCTCTCCTTACTCATAGTGTAGTTTAATTACAGTTTAATCTCTTTCAGCGAGCAGCCCTTGAGACCTTATTGTTCAACCACAGTATTATCAAGGCTACAGCTACAATTTATGGCAAAAGGTAGAGGCTCCCTTTAGAAAAACCAAAATGCTCCCTCCCCGCCCCCAAATAAATAAATAAATAAATATAATAGTTACTTTATTACAAACTCACATTACAAATTTTTATTAGGCTCTAGAGATGCCAGGCCAATAATTAAAGAAATACCTGAGAGGTGTTGATCAACACTCACCCTGTTTAACTCTGCTGGGTCAATAAATCTGCAGGAAAACTTTTAAGTTAACAAGATTGTTTGGGCCTCTAGTTGCTGAAAGTATTTGGTTACACTGAGGGGAAAAGAGGTGGGAGAGAGTGGAGGAGAGGTTCAGAAATAAAACACGGACTCTCTACTTGCTTGAGGTACAGGAAATATACAGTAAAGAGTTTGCTGCAATTGAAGGGGTGAATAAGGTCAGTAAATTATTTTTGCTGCTTTAAGCTCACAGGTATAATTTAGTGTCTCTGAGTTTTAATATATATTTTGAAAGAAGTGCCAAAATCCCAGGGGTTTCCATAAAAGAGAAGGTAAAACTTGGCTGTTCACCACAAGAAAAGAGATTCAAGCATAAGGTGACTACTCAAATTCGAGATGAAACTTTAACCATTACTTTGTTGTTGTTTTTGTTTTTAATAAGATGCTCTGTTTCCTTTTTGTCTTCATTCTTTAAATGCTTTATCGTCAATTTGATTTGCAAATTCATTTGCTCTAAAGAAGTAAGAACAATAAAAGCTCTCTGTGCAGTTTAGTTTGCCAGTGCTCTCTGCTATGTGGCGAGTTCCCCTTGTGCACACTAGCTTGGTTCTAAAGAAACCGTGGAGGCCATGCATTGCCCGTCAGTCTGAACTCACAGCTGGCCAGTGGGCGGGCGCCCATGTGGCCCACCCACGCCCACCCCAGCCATCCCTGAGGCTCATCTCCACCACTGGTAACTGCGGCATCTGCCACCTCCATTTCTCCTCGCTGCTTTTTCCTTCATCACTGCTGGGCTTTTAGGTAAAACTGTTGGCTTTATTGCTATTTTGCCAGTGAATCAGAACTGCAGTGCATGCTGGGCCTCTCAGCGGATTACACTACCACAGAACACTCACATGTCTTATGTGTCATGAATTGTATATGCTTTCATTTAAAACTATAGAACTTCATTATATATTAACTTTATGGAAAGAAAGAAGCCAGCAAACAGAAAATTCTGAAAATTTATTAAAAACTCACTTTGAATCCCTATCAATAGTTTTTTTTTTTTTTTTAACATGGCAGAAATGTGTTTATTCTACTTTGTGATTTTCTAAAGTTCTTTAACATCATATGCTCATTTTCAATGGCAGCTGAACCATATTACCCTTAATATTTTTTAGGCTAATGTCATCTCTGCCAAACTTTAAGGCGCAGAACACTAGGCTCTCAATAGAATGTATTTCCAAGTGCTTCAAAAGAATTAATGCCTTTGTTTGAGGAAAAACCTTGGTCTCTAAGTATCCTGTAGCCAACCTTCTAAAGAAGTTGAGTGTCTATTTCAAAAAGAAATTAAGACAGGTATCTTACCATCTATAATACAGTAGGAACTTTCCTACCTGCTTTATTTCATTTTTGGAGCTGATGGGTCTCTCTTCAGTAACACAGAACTCATATCTCTGTCTTTATATTGTTAGATTTCCATAAGGTAAATTATCAGTTTAGTTCTTTGAGATGATTCAATGCTAAGTTGTAGGATTTTATTAAATATTAATATAAGAAGGGGTCTGACATTTATGCTTTATTTTTCCTGGTAGTTATATATGCACTAAAGTATTACCAGATATACTGCTTCTTTTCTGACTAGGAGGAACGTATCTTACTAAAAATGTATTTCGATGTATTGACAGTCCCCACATATATGACACTGTACAGAGTTCTATGGTATTCTCCTATACTGCTCTAACATGCTTACCATAAGCATTCCAAGAGCACAGGGCTGAAGTTCTCAAAGTATGGTCCAGGCACCTCTGGAGGTCTCTAAGACCCTTTCGTTTGGTCTTCAAGGACAAAACTATTTTTATAATACTAGAACCATATTTCTTTGGCATCCACATTCTTTCACCAGTATACAGGAGATATTGAAGCAGTTAAGAGAACTCAACTGTCTTCTGTTAATGCAGACATTAATGAAATTTTTTAAAATTGTGAAACAATGCCACTTTACTAATATTTTTGTCTGGGAAAATATAGTTATTTTTCATAAAAATATTTATCACGAAAATGAATTGATAAATATCCTTTAAATATTGCAGTTTTATCTGCTACTATGGTTGACAGATATAACCTACATAAGCAAAAGTGCTTGTGGACCCTTGGTATTTTTAAGACCGTCAAGAGGAGTTCTGAGACAAAAACAGTTTGAGAAACTCTGGTATAAGGTATTTAGGTTGTTTCCAATTTTGTGCTACTTCATTATGAAACTTCAATTTATATGAAAATGTAGATACATGTAATTGTGGTAGGTATATAAAATTATATGTGGGTTCTGGGCTTGATGGTATGAGACAGTAGTCCCAGCTACTCAGGAGGCCGAGGCAGGAAGATCTTGTGAGCCAAGGAGTTTGAGTCCAGCCTGGGCAACATAGTGAGACCCTGTCTCTAAAAAAGGAAACAAAGGAAAGAAAAAAAGCTTTAAAAAGGTATCCAGGTAATCAACTTTCTCTCCAAGTCCAATTTAGTCCCTCATACATTGGAGGAAGGAGTTAGTCATTCAAAAATTAAGTTTAGGGGCTTGAAAGAGAGTTATTCTCACTTAAAAAATAGGCACTAGTATTTGCTTATCATAGGCTATTAAAAGTACTGAATACTACTAAAGGTTCTTATAAATTGAAAACTCAGTTTTGGATTAGAGAGGCAGATTCCTTTAGATCAGGGTTTATGCTGTCAATGTAATTCAAATCAAAGAAAGACTGAATTTTGGGATGGGTTCTCTATCAATTGTCAAAAGAGACCTTGAGCACATGGGAAGACACATACACGCACATGCAGAGCACATGGGAAGACACATACACGCACATGCAGAGCACGTGGGAAGACACATACACGCACATGCAGAGCACGTGGGAAGACAACATACACGCACATGCAGAGCACGTGGGAAGACACACACACGCACATGCAG